>NC_069499.1:278354622-278654622 GCF_027579735.1 Bombina bombina
AGAGAGAGAGGGGAGCGAAAGAGAGGGGAGAGAGAGAGAGAGAGAGAGAGAGAGGGGAGATAGAGAGAGAGAGAGAGGAGAAAGAGAGAGGGGAGAGAGAGAGAGTGAGAGAGAGAGGGGAGAGAGAGAGAGAGGGGAGATGGAGAGAGACAGAGGGAGAGGGGAGAGAGAGAAAGAGAGAGGGGAGATAGAGAGAGAGGGGAGATAGAGAGGGAGAGAGAGCGCAAAAGAGGGGGGGAGAGAGTGCAAAAGAGAGAGGGGGGGAAGAGAGAGCGCAAAAGAGAGGGGGGAGAGTGTGAGGCAGCTGGGAGTACTACACGTGGTTACTGAATGAATAATTGGTTTGGATCACAACTGCAGAGTAAAGAGCTGATGAAATATAATAATTCAAGATTATTGATGATTATTTGGTTACAGGAGAGGATGGATTGCTCCTGTTGTTAAGAGGATAAATTCTTGTGGATGAGAAGATATAAGTAGTGTCTCTATGAATTGTAACTCTCGTGCAACAAGTAACCACTGTATTGATTTAATATAATGGTAGGAGAATAAACAGTTCAATAAGATGTTAATGTTCGGTGATAATGGCAACAATATTTGTTACAAGTCGTTATATAATTGCAGTGTACCTTTAGAGAGCTTCCAAACAATGCCTTCCTGCTAGTAACTTGGCGTGCTGCCTGGAAATCGGAGCCGCACCCAGCAACTGCAGGGATTCACACAGTGTGAGCGGTCCGGAGAGCGTGTGACGTCACGGTGGAGGTCTGTGTGAATGAACCAATCGTGATTGCAGAATTGCTGACAGGCAAGCAGGAGGGGAGAAGTGCCGCTGCTCTTTAACTTATTTGCGGTATCTTCGGTTTGTGAGTATTCCGATTGGAACGGAGTGGAACACAGAGTTGGTTTAGTTGTAAGGAAGGTTTTGGTTCTTTGCCTTGTCTTTGCTTGGAAATGCCAACTGCATTAATATGTATCCTCTTGTAGAGCAAACGAATATATAAGAAAGTTCATTTGAAGTTGTATTTTGTAATGTCAGATATTGGATATAGCGATATTTCCCAATATCAAAGTTTATAGACAATAAATACAGCGTATGAGCTGTGGAGCCAAAAGTTAATTGCAGAGTCAGCTTCAGTCCTTGAGAAACTTAGCTACACTGAATAAAACTATCAGCAAGGAGCCCTAGGCATGATGGGAGTTTATAGGGCTGCCTTAAAGGGACAGTATCTCAGTGTATATATATGACAGATCCCCCCGTCAAAGTGGCTGCACCGCAGCCAAAGGAGCTGGTCTATCAGGGTGAAGCTGGTGGAAACGCGAAATCAATCGAGAGGCATTAATGTTAGAGGAAGGTTCCCATGTATCATCCTCGGGTGGAAACCCCTTCCATCGGATCAAATACTGTAAAGAACCCCTATAGCGACGAGAATCCAATATGTCCTTGACTTCATAGATGTCATCATCATTGAGAATCGGCGTTGGTTCTCTGTCAGAAGTTTGTTGTCTGGTCGGATAGTAAGGTTTAATGAGAGAAACATGAAATGTCGAATGTATGCGATAGGAGATAGGAAGATCCAACTTGACAGCGTTTTCATTGATGACAGCAAGAATGTTGAAAGGTCCAATGAACAATTGGGAGAATTTCTTGCAGGGTAACTTCAATTTGAGAAACTTAGTTGATAACCAGACCCTATCCCCCACCTTATAAATAGGTGGATCTCTTCTTTTAGCGTCGTAATAATGTCGCTGTTTTTCCTGAGCAGTCTTGATGTTGTCCCTTAGATGAGAGAAAGTGTCCGAGAGTGAATTAACGGAGTCACTAACAAGAGGAGAAGTAGATGGTGTTTGAGTATGTAAATGGAAGACTGGGTGGTACCCATAATTGGCGAAAAATGGTGAAAATTTAGTGGAAGCATTCTGTAGATTATTGTATGCGAACTCAGCAGTATATAAGTTATCCAACCATTGATCTTGGTGGTAAGAGCAATAACAGCGGATATACTGCTCCAACCACTGGTTGACTCTTTCGGTTTGACCGTTTGTCTGCGGATGGTAGGCAGTACTGCAGCGATGATCAATCTTGAGAATATTACAAAGTTCTTTCCAAAATTTTGACATGAACTGGCTTCCTCGATCTGTGATAACAACTTTAGGTATTCCATGTAGTCTTACCACTTCTTTCATAAAGAGATAAGCTGTCTGTGAAGCAGTAGGGAGTTTCTTGTAGGGTATGAAGTGTGCCATCTTCGTAAAAAGATCTACTACTACAAGTATGGTATTATGATTGGACGATGTTGGCAAATCAACAATAAAATCCATCCCCACAGACTCCCAAGGTCGATCAGGAATAGGGAGTGGTTTTAAGAATCCATAAGGACGTGATTTTTGTGGTTTTGAAGTCGCACAAACATGACAAGAATTTATAAAGTCTGTTACAGAAGAAGTCATTTTAGGCCACCAGTAGTTCCTGCCAATTAATTCTGTAGTTCTGCTAATCCCTGGATGGCCCGCTAGTGGTGAATCATGATGTGTTGAAATCAAGGAATCCCTGATATTAGGTGGGATATAAATCCTGTCTTCTTTATAGTATAGTCCATCGTTAGCTTTATGAAGAGCCTCTAATGGGATGGAGGTATCATCTTGTTGTGATGAATAGATAACGTCAGTCAGTACTTGATTTAAACCCAAGAAATGTTTTGAAGGAAGTATTGTTTGCATTGGAATGTCATCAGAGGGAGCTCTTGGAGATCTTGACAGCGCGTCCGCCTTCCCATTCTTTGTACCAGGACGGTAAGTGATATGGAAGTTGAATCTAGTGAAGTATAAACTCCATCTGAGTTGACGAGCAGAGAGAGTTTTACTAGACTGCAAATATTCTAAATTGCGATGATCAGTGTATATGATTATAGGAATAGTCGTTCCTTCTAAAAGGTGGCGCCAGTGTTCCAATGATTTTCTAATGACGAGAAGCTCTTTCTCTCCTATGGAGTAGTTCCTTTCTGCCGAAGTCATTAGTTTTGAAAAGAAAGCTACTGGATGAATCGGATCCGTAGGAGAAATTTGTTGAGATAATATGGCTCCAATAGCATAATTGGACGCATCAACTTCCAATATATATGGTAGATCAGGATTAGGGAAATGCAGAATAGGTGCAGAAGAGAATGATGTCTTAAGAGAATCGAATGAGACTTGTGCTTGTTCATTCCATTGAAATGAGGATTGGTTACCTGTGAGTGATGAAAGGGGTTTAACTATCTGTGAAAAACCTTTAATAAATTTCCGGTAAAAATTGGCGAAGCCGAGAAATCTTTGCACCTCCTTTTTTGAAGTGGGTGTAGGCCAATTTAGGATCGCATCAACCTTGTTATCCTCCATCCTTAGACCATTTGGTGTGATTTGATAACCAAGGAAAGAGAGTTCAGTCACATTAAAAAGACATTTTTCTGGTTTAGCAAAAAGATGAACACGTAGCCTATCCAAGACCCATCGCACATGCTTCACATGCTCCTGTATATTCCTTGAATAGATGAGGATGTCATCCAAATAAACCACCAAGCACACGTCCAGCAAGTCCCTAAAGATGTCATTAATGAATAGCTGGAACGTGGCTGGGGCATTGCATAGGCCGAAAGGCATGACGAGATATTCAAAAAGTCCGTATCTTGTCCGGAAGGCGGTCAACCACTCATCGCCTTCACGGATCTGTACAAGATTGTACGCTCCTCTTAGATCAAGCTTGGTGTATATTTTCGCTTCTCTGAGTCTCTCTACCATCTCAGGAATGAGGGGTAGAGGGTATCTATTCTTGATGGTCCTTTTATTGAGTTGACGATAATCGATAATGGGTCGAAGAGAATTATCTTTATTTTTCACAAAAAATATGCCTGCTCCAGCAGGAGAAGTAGAAGGCCTAATAAAACCTTTCTTGAGGTTATCTTCCAGATAAGACTTCAAATGCTCCAATTCGGGTTGTGAAAGTGGATAGATATGGCCAAATGGAATAGTGGAGCCTGGTATGAGTTCAATAGGGCAGTCATATATGCGGTGAGGTGGCAAAGTGTCTGCTTCCTTCTTATCAAATACATCCATGTAGTCATGGTAGACTTCTGGAATAGTTGGGAGAGTACTAGGACTGCTGAGTAGATTGGGATAGTATTGGATGCAGTTATTTTCACAGTAACTTGAATCAAAATCAACTAATAAATCTTTCCATGATATGTTAGGTTGGTGTATTTGTAACCAGGACATACCCAAGACTAAGGGGAAGAGAGGAGATGAAATAACATCGAAGGAAATGAGTTCAGAATGACCCTTAGATGTAATCATTCTCAATGGTATTGTTTCATGCGTGACTAAAGTGACAATAGACCCATCAATGACACGAATAGAAACTGGAATCTTTTTCTTATGCAGTGGAATTTTATTATTTTTAATTAATGCTACATCAATGAAATTTGAGTGTGCTCCTGAATCAATGATGGCACTAGTTGTGAGTGCTTGGCGATCCCACTGCAAGGAAACAGAAAGAGTACAGTAAGCTGAATCAATGATTTGGTTTGAAAAACAGTTTTTTACAGGTAGGAACTTACTGGGTCTTTGACGTTGTAAAGCAGTGCATTCCTTGACAGTATGATTAGGAGAACCACAATACATACAAAGATTCAACCTCTTCCTACGAAGCCTTTCGTCCGGTGATAATGGACCCTTAGTGAAACCAATCTCCATTGGAACAGTAGTGTCCTTAGTGGTAGAAGCAGTTTGATGTGAACTGTAAGTACGATAGGGAGTATCAGTATGTTGACGTTCTGCACGTCTCTCCCTAAGACGTCTATCTATCTTGATAGAGAGATCAATTAAAGCCTGAAGAGATCTGGGAGTGTCAGCTCTAGCGAGCTCATCCTTTAATGGTTCACTGAGTCCAATTCGATACTGGTTACGGAGTGCCACATCACTCCATTCAGAGTCTTTTGAGTAAAGTTTAAATTCTGTGAGGTATTCCTCAACTGGTCTACGTCCCTGTTTTAGAGATCTCATCAAATTTTCCGCAGTGATCTGCTTTTGAGTATCTTCATAAAGAGTGCTCATCTGGGAGAAAAAATCATTCAAAGAACCCAGAACGGGATCATCATTTTCGAAAAATATCTAGGTTCACCTCTGAGAAATGATATGACTGTCATGACTTTAATTCTCTCATTATGATAAGTTTTAGGTCTCATCTGAAAAAGAAGTAAACAAGAATTTCTGAACTGTCTGTACATTGTACGATCACCTGAAAACTTCTCTGGTAGTGAAACCTGGGGTTCAGGAGTGTTATCTCTAATGATGGTATGTAAGGTCTCGTTCTGTAATTTTACTTCTCTTAGACCATGTCTCAACTGATCCACTTGTTGGGTTAAGTAAGTTATAAACAACGGTGGGTATCTCTGCTGGATCCATTCTTTTATATAGGCTGATAGTTATGTGAGGCAGCTGGGAGTACTACACGTGGTTACTGAATGAATAATTGGTTTGGATCACAACTGCAGAGTAAAGAGCTGATGAAATATAATAATTCAAGATTATTGATGATTATTTGGTTACAGGAGAGGATGGATTGCTCCTGTTGTTAAGAGGATAACTTCTTGTGGATGAGAAGATATAAGTAGTGTCTCTATGAATTGTAACTCTCGTGCAACAAGTAACCACTGTATTGATTTAATATAATGGTAGGAGAATAAACAGTTCAATAAGATGTTAATGTTCGGTGATAATGGCAACAATATTTGTTACAAGTCGTTATATAATTGCAGTGTACCTTTAGAGAGCTTCCAAACAATGCCTTCCTGCTAGTAACTTGGCGTGCTGCCTGGAAATCGGAGCCGCACCCAGCAGCTGCAGGGATTCACACAGTGTGAGCGGTCCGGAGAGCGTGTGACGTCACGGTGGAGGTCTGTGTGAATGAACCAATCGTGATTGCAGAATTGCTGACAGGCAAGCAGGAGGGGAGAAGTGCCGCTGCTCTTTAACTTATTTGCGGTATCTTCGGTTTGTGAGTATTCCGATTGGAACGGAGTGGAACACAGAGTTGGTTTAGTTGTAAGGAAGGTTTTGGTTCTTTGCCTTGTCTTTGCTTGGAAATGCCAACTGCATTAATATGTATCCTCTTGTAGAGCAAACGAATATATAAGAAAGTTCATTTGAAGTTGTATTTTGTAATGTCAGATATTGGATATAGCGATATTTCCCAATATCAAAGTTTATAGACAATAAATACAGCGTATGAGCTGTGGAGCCAAAAGTTAATTGCACAGAGTCAGCTTCAGTCCTTGAGAAACTTAGCTACACTGAATAAAACTATCAGCAAGGAGCCCTAGGCATGATGGGAGTTTATAGGGCTGCCTTAAAGGGACAGTATCTCAGTGTATATATATGACAGAGAGAGAGCTCAAAAGAGGGGGAGAGAGAGCGCAAAAGAGAGGGGGGAGAGAGAGAAAGCAAACGAGAGTGGGAGGGAGAGAACGCAAGATGTGGGACCACTGTACTGCAAAAAATGGCCCGTGTGAACGGGCTTTAGGACTAGTATAATATATTTTATTTGTATGAGTGAATAGCATTTTAAAAATATTATGCCTGTCTTTTGTGTATATATTAATGCCTTAAAGGGACAAAATATTTATTTAATTATTCAGATAGAGCATACAATTTTAAACAACTTTCCAATTTACTTCTATTATTTAATTTGATTGCTTCCCTTATTATCCTTTGCTGAATGGTTTATCTATGTAAGCTCAGGAGCAGCAAATAACCTAGGTTATAGCTGCTGATTAGTGGCTGCATATATATACCGATTGTTATTGGCTTACCCATGTGTTCAGTTAGAAACCAGTAGTGCATTGCTGCTCCTTCAACAAATTATACCAAGAGAATGAAACAAATTTGATAATAGAAGTAAACTGGAACGTTGTTTAAAATTGTATGTTCTACCTCAATCATGAAAGAACATTTTTGGGTTTCATGTCCCTTTAAAACTTTACTTTAAGGGACACTCAATTCAAAATTAAACTTTCATAATTCAGATAGAGCATGCAATTTTAATAAACTTTCCAAAATACTTCCATTAACAAAATGTGCACAGTCTTTTTATATTTACACTTTTTGAGTCACCAGCTCCAACTGAGCATGTGCAAGAATTCACAGAATATACGAATATGCATTTGTGATTGGCTGATGGCTGTCACATGATACAGGGGGAGTGGAAATAGACATTTTGGAAAAAAAATCTACTTATTTGAAGTTCAGTCTAAGGGGCATACTTGATGCCCCATGTTTCCGGCGAGCCTTCAGACTCGCCCAAAACAGAAGTTATGAAGCAGCGGTCTAAAGACCGCTGCTTCATAACCTGTCCGCCTGCTTGATTGACATCCCCTGCTAGCGGTCGATTGGCCGCAAATCTGAAGGGGCGGCATTGCACCAACAGTTCACAAGAACTGCTGGTGCAATATAAAATGGCTACAGTGTATGCCGTCGGCATTTATCGATGTGCAGCGGACATGATGCGCTATATTGGATCATGTCCGCTCGTACCATAATAAATAGGCCCCTAAAGGGTCGAGTTATCATGGCCCAAATGGGGCCAGATTCATCTGTTTCTGCGCGAGCCTTCAAGCTCGCCAGAAACAGAAGTTAAGAAGCAGCGGTCTTAAGACCGTTGCTCCTTAACTTATACGCCACCTCTGAGGTGGCATACAGCAATCAGCCCGATCTCATACGATCGGGTTGATTGACACCCCCTGCTAGCGGCCGCAAATCTGCAGGGGGCAGCATTGCACAAGCATTTCACCAGCAGTTCACCAGAACTGCTTGTGCAATGTTAAATGCCGACAGCGTATGCTGTCGGCATTCAGCAATGTCGGGCGGACATGATCGCTATAGCAGATCATGTCTGTCAGACTCAATAAATCGGCCCCTAAGTGCTATTGCGTTGTCTTTTTATCATGCATTTGACGATAAAGCAAATATACTGTATTTACTGGTCCTTTAAGTTCTCCAAACTCGCTAAATTTTCCAGCACTATTCTGTGATGTGCTCAGGCTCAACTCATAACTAACCCCATAAGCGATGATAGTGCACCCTGTGCTATCTATTGAAAGTATAGTGCACATTAAAAAAAATGTTAGCTGTGTTCAGTGGCGTCACTAGGGGGGGGCGGGGGGGGCGGGCCGCACCCGGGTGACACCCACCAGGGGGTGACACCAAAAAAAAAAAAAAAAAAAATTTTTTTTTTTTTTTTTTTTTTTTTTTAATTTTATTGAAATTCAAAGAAATACAATGTTGAGATGAACAGATTTTTTTTTTATTAGAGGGGCTGGCATTTATGAACATTGGTGGGACTGGGGAAGATGTAGACACACAATTTTTTTGCCCCTTGAGCCAGTGCTGCAATTTCAACAAATAGTTTTCCCGGCTGCTTTTGCTTGTTTGTACTTTGCTTCTCCCCTGCCCAATTTCGCTATGAATGTTGTGGGCATGCCGTGGGGCTTGCAAAGTTGCGCTGCTAGCCTAAACCTGCCTGCCTATCTGTGCTCACTGCTCAGTGACATGTGGAGCAGTGGAGTCACTCACTGCTGTGCTGTCTCTCTAAACGGGAACTGGCAAATCATGAGGAGATGCCTGGCACCTGACCGCATGACTGTTTGACACTGTCTTTAAAGTGAAGGAGCCACGTATGATGCCCACCAGACCATTACGGTTACGGTACACTAAGTGCACACTGAACAGGTAGGAGGGTGGGCGGGGGTCTGGGGGTGGGCAGAGTGCAGAGGTGATTGGCCATAAGAAGCGGTAGGCACGCGGCCCGGGGCTGTGCACTGACAGACTTGGAACAGAGTCAGAGAGCAGAATTTTCATTGTTTGCACCTAAAACTTTTCTTTAGTGATTTATTTTAGAGTGCTCTGTTTATCTTTCATTTGATGCTCTGCTGAGCCAGGGAGCAGCTCTAGGCATGAGCTTTATAATTAATGCAGTGCAGTTTACATATTTTGTATGTGTGTGTCTGAGTTTTTGTGTGTGTATCTGAGTGTGTTTCCGAGTGTTTGTGTGTGCATCTGAGTATGTTTTAAGTATGTCTGAGTGTTTGTATGTGTGTTTGCCTGTGTTTTTGTGTGTGTCTGCTTTCTGGGGGGGGGGGGCGGGGGTGACACCATAACTTACCGCACCGGGTGACACCAACCCTAGTGACGCCACTGGCTGTGTTAAGATTTTCTGGTAAATCTTTTTCACTATTGACTTGTAATACTAAATGGAACAGGGTTTCGATATGGATAGCACTAACAATAACACTCCCCTTGTAATATAGGCAACTAAATATTGGCTAGGGTTTTGCAAATATTAGAATATTGACATTCAAATAGTAGAATAAATGTTCCTCTTAAAGGTACAGTCTAGTTAAAATTAAACTTTCATTATTCAGATAGAGCATACAATTTTAATCAACATTATAACTGACTGAATTTTTCTTCGTGCTCTTGGTATTTTTATCTGAAAAAGCAAGAATGAAAGCTTAGGAGCTTACATTCTCTTGCGGCTAGATTTAGAGTTTTGTCGGTAACGACCCGCGTAGCTAACGCTGGTTTTTTTCTGCCCGCACCTTTAAAATAACTCTGGTATTGAGAGTCCACAGAATGGCTGCGTTAGGCTCCAAAAAAGGAGCGTAGAGCATATTTAACGCAACTTCAACTCTCGATACCAGAGTTGCTTACGAACGCGGCCAGCCTCAAAAACGTGCTCGTGCACGATTCCCCCATAGGAAACAATGGGGCTGTTTGAGCTGAAAAAAAACCTAACACCTGCAAAAAAGCCGCGTTCAGCTCCTAACGCAGCCCCATTGTTGTCTATGGGGAAACACTTCCTACGTCTGCACCTAACACCCTAACATGTACCCCGAGTCTAAACACCCCTAACCTTACACGTATTAACCCCTATTCTGCCGCCCCCGCTATCGCTGACCCCTGCATATTATTTTTAACCCCTAATCTGCCGCTCCGTAAACCGCCGCTACTTACATTATCCCTATGTACCCCTAATCTACTGCCCCTAACACCGCCGACCCCTATATTATATTTATTAACCCCTAATCTGCCCCCCACAACGTCGCCTCCACCTGCCTACACTTATTAACCCCTAATCTGCCGAGTGGACTGCACCGCTATTATAATAAAGTTATTAACCCCTAATCCGCCTCACTAACCCTATAATAAATAGTATTAACCCCTAATCTGCCCTCCCTAACATCGCCGACAGCTAACTTCAAACATTAAAACCTAATCTGCCGACTGGAGCTCACCGCTATTCTAATAAATGTATTAACCCCTAAAGCTAAGTCTAACCCTAACACTAACACCCCCCTAACTTAAATATAATTTTAATCTAATGAAATTAATTAACTCTTATTAAATAAATTATTCCTATTTAAAGCTAAATACTTACCTGTAAAATAAATCCTAATATAGCTACAATATAAATTATAATTATATTATAGCTATTTTAGGATTAATATTTATTTTACAGGTAACTTTGTATTTATTTTAACCAGGTACAATAGCTATTAAATAGTTAAGAACTATTTAATAGCTAAAATAGTTAAAATAATTACAAAATTACCTGTAAAATAAATCCTAACCTAAGTTACAATTTAACCTAACACTACACTATCAATAAATTAATTAAATAAAATACCTACAATTACCTACAATTAAACCTAACACTACACTATCAATAAATTAATTAAATACAATACCTACAAATAACTACAATGAAATAAACTAACTAAAGTACAAAAAATAAAAAAGAACTAAGTTACAAAAAATAAAAAAATATTTACAAACATAAGAAAAATATTACAACAATTTTAAACTAATTACACCTACTCTAAGCCCCCTAATAAAATAACAAAGCCCCCCAAAATAAAAAAATGCCCTACCCTATTCTAAATTACTAAAGTTCAAAGCTCTTTTACCTTACCAGCCCTGAACAGGGCCCTTTGCGGGGCATGCCCCAAGAAATTCAGCTCTTTTTCCTGTAAAAAAACACATACAATACCCCCCCCAACATTACAACCCACCACCCACATACCCCTAATCTAACCCAAACCCCCCTTAAATAAACCTAACACTATGCCCCTGAAGATCTTCCTACCTTATCTTCACCATACCAGGTATCACTGATCCGTCCTGGCTCCGATATCTTCATCTAAGCCCAAGCGGGGGCTAGACATCCATCATCCGACGGCTGAAGAAGTCCAGAAGAGGCTCCAAAGTCTTCATCCTATCCGGGAAGAATAGTAGATCCGGACCAGCAACCATCTTCTTCCAAGCGGCATCTTCTATCTTCATCCGATGAGGACCGGCTCCATCTTGAAGACCTCCACCGTGGACCCATCTTCTTCCGACGACGACTTCCCGACGAATGACGTTTCCTTTAAGGGACGTCATCCAAGATGGCGTCCCTCGAATTCCGATTGGCTGATAGGATTCTATCAGCCAATCGGAATTAAGGTAGGAAAATTCTGATTGGCTGATGGAATCAGCCAATCAGAATCAAGTTCAATCCGATTGGCTGATCCGATCAGCCAATCAGATTGAGCTTGCATTCTATTGGCTGATCGGAACAGCCAATAGAATGCGAGCTCAATCTGATTGGCTGATTGAATCAGCCAATCGGATTGAACTTGATTCTGATTGGCTGATTCCATCAGCCAATCAGAATTTTCCTACCTTAATTTCATTGTAGTTATTTGTAGGTATTGTATTTAATTAATTTATTGATAGTGTAGTGTTAGGTTTATTTGTAGGTAATTGTAGGTATTTTATTTAATTAATTTATTGATAGTGTAGTGTTAGGTTTAATTGTAACTTAGGTTAGGATTTATTTTACAGGTAATTTTGTAATTATTTTAACTATTTTAGCTATTAAATAGTTCTTAACTATTTAATAGCTATTGTACCTGGTTAAAATAAATACAAAGTTACCTGTAAAATAAATATTAATCCTAAAATAGCTATAATATAATTATAATTTATATTGTAGCTATATTAGGATTTATTTTACAGGTAAGTATTTAGCTTTAAATAGGAATAATTTATTTAATAAGAGTTAATTAATTTCGTTAGATTAAAATTATATTTAAGTTAGGGGGGTGTTAGTGTTAGGGTTAGACTTAGCTTTAGGGGTTAATACATTTATTAGAATAGCGGCGAGATTCGGTCGGCAGATTAGGGGTTAATAATTGAAGTTAGGTGTCGGCGATGTTAGGGAGGGCAGATTAGGGGTTAATAAATATAATATAGGGGTCGGCGGTGTTAGGTGCAGCAGATTAGGGGTACATAGCTATAATGTAGGTGGCGGCTCTTTGCGTTCGGCAGATTAGGGGTTAATTATTGTAGGTAGCTGGCGGCGACGTTGTGGGGGGCAGGTTAGGGGTTAATAAATATAATATAGGGGTCAGCAGTGTTAGGGGCAGCAGATTAGGGGTACATAGCTATAATGTAGCTGGCGGCGGCGTGCGGACGGCAGATTAGGAGTTAATAAGTGTAGGTAGCTGGCTGCGACGTTGTGGGGGGCAGGTTAGGGGTTAATAAATATAATATAGGGGTCGGCGATGTTAGGGGCAGCAGATTAGGCTTACATAAGTATAACGTAGGTGGTGGTCGGCAGATTAGGGGTTAAAAAAATGTAATTGAGTGTGGGGGGGCCTCGGTTTAGGGGTACATAGGTAGTTTATGGGTGTTAGTGTACTTTAGAGCACAGTAGTTAAGAGCTTTATAAACCAGCGTTAGCCCAGAAAGCTCTTAACTACTGACTTTTTTCTGCGGCTGGAGTTTTGTCGTTAGAATTCTAACGCTCACTTCAGACACGACTCTAAATACCGGAGTTAGAAAGATCCCATTGAAAAGATAGGATACGCAATTTACGTAAGGGGATCTGCGGTATGGAAAAGTTGCGGCTGAAAAGTGAGCGTTAGACCCTTTTTTGACTGACTCCAAATACCGGCGGTAGCCTAAAACTAGCGTTAGGAGCCTCTAACGCTGGTTTTCACGGCTACCGCCAAACTCTAAATCTAGGCCTTGGTATTTTTATCTGAAAAAGCAAGAATGTATGCTTAGGAGCTGGCCCATTTTTGGTTCAGAGCTTCTGAACCTATTTGAACAGCCAATAGGATGAGAGCTTCTGAAATTCTATTGGCTGTTTAAATCAAATCAGCCAATAGGAATGCAACTGACGCCATTTTGAAAAGGCTCCCTTGCATTTAAGATTCAGTATACAGCGGCGACCGTATGAAGAGGATACTCCACGCCGAATAACTTCAGGATGGACCAGCTTGCCGCCGGGATGAATATAGAAGATGCCGTCTGGATGAAGATAGAAGACGCCGCCTGAATGGATAAAGACCTTGCCGTCTGAATGAAGACTTTTCACCGCCTGGATGTCCGGACTTCAGGAACTGTAAGTGGATCTTCGGGGGTTAGTGTTAGGATTTTTTTTTACTTTTTTGGGTGGGTTTATCTTTAGTTTAGTTTAGTTTAGGGTTTTGACTTTTCGTAAAAAAGCTGAATGCCCTTTTCAGGAAAAGCAAAAGAGCTGAATGCCCTTTAAAGGGCAATGACCATGTTTATTATTTTGGGGGGTTGGTTGGCTGTGTTTTTTTACAGGTAAAAGAGCTGATTTCTTTGGGGCACTGTCCCACAAAAGGCCCTTTTAATGCCTATTAGTAGTTTATTTTAGGCTAGGGTTTTATTTATTTTGGGGGGGCTTTTTTATTTTGATAGAGCTATTAAATTAGGTGTAATTCTTTTTTATTTTGCATAATTTAGTTTGTTATTTTTCATAATTTAGTGTTTGTTATTTTTTGTAATTTATTATTTTTTATTTTTTGTAATTAGATACTTTGTAATTTTTATAGTAGTGTTAGGATTTTTTTTAATGTGTATTTTAGTTTTCATCAATTGGTAGTTTAAACTTAGTTTTTTAATTTAACAGGTAAGTTTTAATTTAATTTAAGATAGGGAAATTGTAATTTTAATATAAAGTTAGGGGGGCGTTAGGTTTAGGGGTTACTAGTTTAAATTAGTTTATTGCGACTTGGGGGGCTTTCCTTTTTAAGGGTTAATAGTTTAATTTAGTCTATTTCGTTGTGGGGAGGCTTGCGGTTTAGGGGTTAATATTTAAATTTAGTATATTTCGTTGTGGGAGCTTGCGGTTTAGGGGTTAACAGTTTAATTTAGTACATTTCATTGTGGGGGCTTGCGGTTTAGGGGTTAATAGGTTTATTATAGTGGCAGCGGTTTCGGGGAGTGGCGGAATAGGGGTAAATAAATTTTATTAGTGGCGGCGATGTCGGGAGTGGCAGATTAGGAGTTAATAACTTTAAAATAGTGTTTGCAATGCGGGAGGGTCTCGGTTTAGGGGTTAATTGGTAGTTTATGGGTGTTTAGTGTACTTTGTAACAGTTTAGTTATGAGTTTTATGTAACAGTTTTGTTGCGTAAAACTCATAACTACTGCTCTCAGATGGCGGTACGGATCTTGTCGGTAAAGGCTGTAATGCAAGCTTTTGTGCCTCACCGCAAAACTTGTAATGGCAGCGCTATGGAAGTCCCATGAAAAACGACATTTTTACGAGGGTAAAAGGCTTGCGGTATAGCTATACCGACAAGACTTGTAATGGCTGCGTCGCTGTTTTAATGCTGAAATTACCATTTTTTCAGCGTTAAAAGAGGAACGCACAACTCGTAATCTACCTGAGACAGTTTTATGTCCAGGTATCTCAGTGAGTATAATCAGGTGAGGAGGTAGTTCTGATTTAGAGAGTATGATCTACACAACATTTGAATGTTGGAACGAGAGAATCACATCCAGACGATTTGGGATTTGATCTGCATGTGTGTGGTTTAGGCAGGACCTGTTTTAAATTCCCTTTAAGTAAAGCTGTGCAGTCATAATTTATTTCTGAATTCCTGAAGATAAGTTCATATAAATCTTTAAAAAAACATTGTATCCGACTCCTAATCTATTTTGAACCAAACACTGGTAAAGGCAACACCGAGTCCCAAATAGAATATATTAATTATGGGAAGAACAAGTTTATTTATTTAAATGAACAAAAAAAGAAAAAAAGAAAATGCTCTCAGTTGAGCATTTTATTATTGCACTGTTGCTTGTGTATTACAATGTGTTTAACCCATTCAAAAGAGCATAGTTAAAGTCAGCTCCAGAGCAACAACGCACTACTGGGAGCTAGTTCAACACATCTGATGAGCCAATGACAAAAGGCATATGTATGTAGCTACCAATCTTTAGCTAGCTCCCAGTATTGCATTGGTTGCTATTGTGCCTACCTAATTGTTCTTTTAAACAAAAGATACTAATAATGTAAGACAATTTAATCATTTGAGTAAATTGCTTGCTCTATCTGAATCATAAAAGTTCAATTTCATGTCCCTTTTATGTAGGGTACTATTTCCTAAAAGAATTGGATGTAGGGGATCTGTTAAACAAAAATATGAATGAACTGGATACATAAGTATGTATTGTCTATGGAATCATGTTTCTGTTTTGTGGCTCAGTTGCTGGGAGGGTGAAAGGTAAATTTGAGTTAAAGTGAAGGTAAATGCAAGCGTTTAAAAAACGCTAGGATTTACCATCACTAAAAATAAAAAGTTTCAGTCATCACTTTATAAATAGGGTCCTAAACTCGCCCTATTTGTGCCTTAAGTATATCACTAAAATAAGGACCTCTGGCCACCCACGGCAGGGCGCTCTTTACCAATGAGGTGATGTTGCCATGTCTAAACCAATAGCCATGCTAGAATGTCAGTTGACACCCACAGCTATTGCTTTAGAGGTGGAAATGTCACGTCATTGTAGAAGATTGCTGTGCCTTGGGTGGCCCGGAAGCGTTGAGTTTAGCAATCTACTGCGGCACAGATAGGGTGAGTTTAACAACCTTTTTTAGTAAGTGATGACTGAAACTACTGTTTCTTTTTAGTGATTATAAATCCTAGCGTTTTTTAATCTCCTGTATTTACCATCACTTTAACTGAAAAATCCAATGAAAATGTCATTTTTTATAGGGACTTACCTGTTATATAACACAAGCTGAGAGTTGTGTTTTTTTTTTCTATATAAACAATTCCATTTACTTAAATTTATTTATTTATAAAATATTTTACCAGGAAGGATACATTGAGATTTCTCTCGTTTTCAAGTATGTCCTGGGTCCACAAAACATTGCATTGATACAATAGGGTACAATAAAATACAAAAACAATAATAAAAATACACATTATATGCAAACATTTAACATAGAGCAGGTATGAAATATTTAATCAACCATGACAGGAGCATTCTGTTTTGAGATATGTATAGAGGGATCTCTTAAAGGATTTTAGGCTTGGGGAAGTTTTTAAAGTGTGAGGGAGGTCATTCCATAATTGTGGCGCTCTGTAGGAAAAGGAGGATCGAGCTGCTTTTTTTTTGTATTGAGGCAAGCTAAATAATGTGCTGTTATTGGATCGGAGGTTATAGGAGGTGGGAATAGCAGGGGAGAGCATTCTGCTCAGGTAGGGTGGGAGCTTCCCAGAAAGGCTCTTAAAGACAAGGCAGGAAAGATGGAGGGTGCGTCTGGTTTCCAGCGACAGCCAGTTTAGTTCTTTTAGCATGTCACAATGGTGGGTCCTGTAGTTACATTGTAGCACAAAGCGGCAGAGCGAGTTATATAACGTATTTAGTTTATTAAGGTGAGTTTGCGGAGCAGGTGCATATACTATGTCCCCATAATCCAAGATAGGCATCAGCATTTGCTGTACAATCTTTTCCTTTACTGTAGGGCTGAGGCAAGATTTGTTTCTGTACAGGGCACCTAGTTTTGGATAAAGTTTAGAGGCAATTTTTTCTATGTGGAGTCCAAAAGATAGATTGGGGTCTAACAACATACCTAAGTATTTAAAAGAGTGGACTGCGGTCAGCGTGCAATTGGATTTTGTTTTGATGCAAAGATGGGAATTTTGTAATTTATGTATTTTAGGTCCCGTTCCAAAGATCATTGTGACCGTTTTGTCAGTGTTTAGGAAGAGTTTGTTTTTCGAGATCCACTTTTCTACCTCTGTGAACTGGTCTTGGAGCACTGTTTCAAGCTGCAGCAGATCAGATTTGTTTGCATAGATTACCGTGTCGTCTGCGTACATGTGTACAGTTGAGGATTTGCAGACATTAGGCAAATCATTTATAAATAATGTGAATAGTAGGGGGCCGAGAATGGAACCTTGGGGAATACCACATGTGACTGGGAGAGGGAGGGAGTCACTGTTAGAGACAGAGACATATTGTGATCGATCCGATACATATGATTTAAACCAGGTTAACGGGTGATCAGCAATACCAGAGTTTTTTAGTTTGAGAAGTAGTAGGTCATGGTCCACTGTGTCAAAAGCCTTTGCAAAATCAAGGAAAATAGCTCCAGTTAGGTCTCCTTGTTCCATGGCAGTTTGGATGTTGTTGCAAACTTTTAGGAGGGCAGTTGTAGTGGAGTGATTCGGTCTGAAACCTGATTGATCAGGGGTCAGATAGTTAGAAAGTTGATAATACTCGCATAATTGCGTATGGAAACATTTTTCTAGGATTTTTGACAATACAGGGAGCAGTGATATAGGACGATAGTTAGAAAACAAGGTTAACTCCCCACTTTTATGAATAGGCACTACTCTTGCAGTTTTCCAGAGTTTGGGTATGTATCCAGACACCAAGGATTCGTTAATTAGGGTTGCAACAGGCTTAGCAATTGCCGGCGCACTGAGCTTCAACAGCATTGCTGGGATTTGATCAGGTCCTGACTGGTTTTTCATTTTTAGATTATCGAGGTGTTTCTTAATGACATTGAAGGGTACAGGTCTAAAATTGAACTTTTCTATATTGGGTCTTTGCTGTTTTTAAATGTACAGATCTCAAATGAATTGTTTACATCTTCCTATTGATACTATGATCAGTTAACAGAATGGCACGTATTTTATTATAAAAGCTAATAAACTAAATCTGTCGGCACCTTTGAGAGGCTGATTCCTGATTTGACAGCTGGAGGCTCCTGAAAGATGAAGCAGAAATGAAAAGATACAAAGAAAGAGTAGGCGCGTGTTTAACCATCGGATCAGAATGAAATAACATTTACAACAGTTACCTCCTAACAGTGACATTTTAATAAGCTCACTTCCATCCTCTCTGCTGACTTTTTCTGAACACGTGAACCTGACTTCTATTTGATTGTCAAGAGAATATCAATTAGATAAAAAATGAATTAACATGCCAAAGGCTGAGAATCTGCTTAGAAATGCACATCTGAATGTAAAGAGCAGCTAAGGCTAATTTTTGTATCATTCTATTTACTTTTATATAATTACACATCTAATTCAGTGGCAGACAGCTGACAAATGCCGCACTTTAAGACTCATATTTTTTTATACCCAATTCTTTGTTTTTGGTCCACAGTTTCCACACTTAAAGGGACATTAAATTTAAAATGCAATTGCCCATAAAAGCATTAATTATGAACATTGGAAAAAATAAATAAATTGTCAAGTCATCTGATACACAAACAGCCAAATACATAATTGTATGAAACAGACAAAGAAGGAATGATTGTTTCAAAAATCGATTTGTTCATTAATTCCTGCTGTTTGGCACCACAAGTGTACAGGAAAGGAGGGAAAGAATTATATTGTTTGGTTAATTAGCTCCTTTGTTTGTAATGATGTGCAGGTGGTCTGACCATTCATGTGTCCATCGTCCCCTGTCCAATCCATAGCAGTACTAATGATTTATGTTAGGGACAGCCCGTTAGACCCTAAGGGGGATATTTATCAAGCCGTCAACCGCAAATACGCTGAAATTCCGCAGCGTAGTTGTGGCGAGCTTGATTCGACCTAGTTATTGAAGCCTACAGACCGGCAAAAGTTGAAATCTGTGATGTAACATACGATCCGCCGGTCTTAATCCGACACAGATCGATGATTACGTCATTACAGATGTTCCGAATAAAAATTCAGCACTATTTGACACTTTTTAAAAGTTATCAAATAGTTAACCAGTACGCCCAGCGTACCTGGTTTTCAATCCACCACCCTGGAGGCCGCGGATCCCATAGGAATCAATGGGAGTCTGAAAGCAGCGAAAGCTTATGTTCGATGCTGCCAGATATCCCATTGATTTCTATGGTAGAAAACCAGTTACGTTTACACCTAACACCCTAACATAAGCCACAAGTCTAAACACCCCTAATCTGCCGCCCGACATCACCGCCACCTACATAATGTTATTAACCCCTATTCGGCCGCTCCCGGACCCCGCCGCAACTAAATAAAAGTATTAACCCCTAAACCCGTGGCATCCCACATTACTACCACTAGCTAAACCTATTAACCCCTAAACCACCAGCCCCCCACATCGCCATAAACTAAATTAATATATTAACCCCTTAACCTAACAACCCGCTATCTTTACATTAAAATTACAATATCCCTATCTTATAATAAATGTAAACTTACCTGTAGAATTAAAAAAAAACTATATTAAACTATTAATTAACCTACCCTAACTATTATCCTACAATTACATTAAACTACCAATTAAGTTAACTATATTACATATTTAAAAACCTAACCCTACTCAAATTATTTAAATCTACAATTAAAAATTACTAAATTACAAAAAAATAATAAGTTACAAAAAATAAAAAAACAGTATCAAAAATAAAAAAGAATTACACCTAATCTAATAGTCCTATCAAAATAACCCCCCAAAATAAAAAAAACCCTAGCCTACAATAAACTAACAATGCCCCTTAAAAGGGCCTTTTGCGGGGCATTGCCCAAAGAAATCAGCTCTTTTACCTGTAAAAATAAATACAACCCCCCAACAGTAAAACCCCTCACCCACACAACCAACCCCCCCAAATAAAAACCCTATTTTAAAAAGCTAAGCTCCCCATTGCTATGCAAAGGGCATTTATATGGGCATTGCCCTTAAAAGGGCATTTATCTCTTTTACTGCCCACACCCTACTCTAAAAATAAAACCCACCTAAAAAACCCTTAAATAAACCTAACACTAACCCCCGACGATCCACATACAGTACTTGAAGTTCCGCTTGAAGGATCCATCCAGCCGGCAAGAAGTCTTCATCCAGGCGGCCTCTTCCATCTTCATCCAGCCGGCGAAGTTTTCATCCATGCAGCCTCTTCTATCTTCATCCATCGGGTGAGGAGCGGATCCATCCTGAAGACATCCGATGAGGAGCTCCTCTTCAATACGGTCTCCGCCGTAAACTGGATCTTGAATGCAAGTGACGTCATCCAAGATGGCGTCCCTTTAATTCCTATTGGCTGAAAGGTTCCAATCAGTCAATAGGATTAAAGTTGCTAAAATCCTATTGGCTGTTCCAAATGCCCTTTTCAGGGCAATGGGGAGTTTAGGTTTTTTACATAGGGTTTTTATTTGGGCTGTTGGTTGTGTGGGTGGTGGGTTTTTCTGTTTAGGGGGTTGTATTTATTTTTACAGGTAAAAGAGCTGATTTCTTTGAGGCAATGCCCCGCAAAAGGCCCTTTTAAGGGCCATTGGTAGTTTATTGTAGGCTAGGGATTTTTTTATTTGGGGGGGGGGCTTATTTATTTTGATAGAGCTATTAGATTAGGTGTAATTCTTTTTTATTTTTGATACTGTGGTTTTTTATTTTTTGTAACTTATTGTTTTTTATTTTTTGTAACTTAGTGTTTTTTATTTTTTGTTACTTAGTGTTTATTTTTTTGTAATTTAGTAATTTTTAATTGTAGATTTAAATAATTTGAGCAGGGTTAGGTTTTTAAATATGTAATATACGGCTAGATTACGAGTTTTGCGGTATGAGTAAAAAAGCAGCGTTAAGGCTCATAACGCTGCTTTTTCACTACCGCTGGTATTATGAGCCTTGCAGGTTTAGGGGCACTGCACACTTTTTTGGCCTTAACGCAAATTAACTTACGCAATTTGTGTAAAGTCTTTTTTCAATGGGACGATATTACAAGTTTTTTCTGGGAGGCCAAAAAGTGAGCGGTACAGCCTATCCCGCAAGATTTGTAACGCATTATAAAGTCAGTAGTTATGAGTTTTACACTACAAAGCTGTAGCATAAAACTCATAACTAAAGTGTTAAAAAGTACACTAACACCCATAAACTACCTATTAACCCCTAAACCGAGGCCCTCCCGCATCGCAAACACTAAAATAAAATTATTAACCCCTAATCTGCCGCTCCGGACATCGCCGCCACAATAATAAACATATTAACCCCTAAACTGCCACACTCCAGCATTGTAAACACTAGTTAAATATTATTAACCCCTAATCTGCTGTCCCTAACATCGCGGCAACCTACCTACATTTATTAACCCCTAATCTGCCGCCCCTATGTCGCCGCCTCTATACTAAATTTATTAACCCCTAAACCTAAGTCTAACCCTAACCCTAACACCCCCTAACAAATATAATTAAAAGAAATTTAAATAAAACCTACTATCATTACCTAAATTATTCCTATTTAAAACTAAATACTTACCTGTAAAATTGCAACAAAAAAACAACACTAAATTATACAAAATAAAAAAAGAAATTATCAAATATTTAAACTAATTACACCAAATCTAATAGCCCAATCAAAAAAAAAAAGCCCCCCCAAAATAAAAAAAACCCTAGCCTAAACTAAACTACCAATAGCCCTTAAAAGGGCCTTTTGCGGGGCATTGCCCCAAAGAAATCAGCTCTTTTACCTGTAAAAAAAATACAAACACCCCCCAGCAGTAAAACCCACCACCCACACAACCATCCCCCAAATAAAATACTAACTAAAAAAACCTAAGCTCCCCATTGCCCTGAAAAGGGCATTTGGATGGGCATCAGCTAATTGGAATTAAAGGTGAAAAAATCCTATTGGCTGATGCAATCAGCCAATAGGATTGAGCTTCAATCCTATTGGCTGATCCAATCAGCAAATAGGATTGAGCTTGCATTCTATTGGCTGATTGGAAAAGCCAATAGAATGCAAGCTCAATCCTATTGGCTGATTGCATCAGCCAACAGGATTTTTTCACCTTTACTTCCGATCGGAATTCAAGGGACGCTATCTTGGATGACGTCATTTAAAGGAACCTTCATTCAGCAAGAAGGTTAAGTTTTATTTTACAGGTAAATTTGAATTTATTTTAGCTAGGTAGTTAGTAAATAGTTAATAACTATTTAGTAACTATTCTACCTAGTTAAAATAAATACAAACTTGCCTGTAAAATAAAAATAAAACCTAAGCTAGATACAATGTAACTATTAGTTATATTGTAGCTAGCTTAGGGTTTATTTTACAGTTAAGTATTTAGTTTTAAATAGCAATTATTTTCACCTACATTTAGAGTTTTGCGTTAGAAGGGGTGCGTTAGCTACGCATGTTTTTCCCCCCCGCACCTTTTAAACAACGCTGGTATTTAGAGTTCTCTGAAGGGCTGCGTTAGACTCCAAAAAGGGAGCGTAGAGCATAATTTACCGCCACTGCAACTCTAAATACCAGCGCTGCTTACGGACGCGGCCAGCTTCAAAAACGTGCTCGTGCACGATATCCCCATAGGAAACAATGGGGCAGTTTGAGCTGAAAAAAAACCTAACACCTGCAAAAAAGCAGCGTTCAGCTCCTAACGCAGCCCCATTGTTTCCTATGGGGAAACACTTCCTAAGTCTGCACCTAACACCCTAACATGAACCCCGAGTCTAAACACCCCTAACCTTACACTTATTAACCCCTAATCTGCCAACTCCGCTATCGCTGACCCTTGCATATTATTATTAACCCCTAATCTGCTGCTCCGTACACCGCCGCAACCTACATTATAGCTATGTACCCCTAATCTGCTGCCCCTAACATCGCCGACCCCTATATTATATTTATTAACCCCAATCTGCCCCCCCAACGTCGCCGCTACCTAACTACACTTATTAACCCCTAATCTGCCGTCTGGACCTCGCCGCCACTATAATAAATGTATTAACCCCTAAACCGCCTCACTCCCGACTCAAAAACCCTATAATAAATAGTATTAACCCCTAATCTGCCCTCCCTAACATCGCCGACACCTAACTTCAAGTATTAACCCCTAATCTGCCGACAGGACCTCGCCGCTACTCTAATAAATGTATTAACCCCTAAAGCTAAGTCTAACCCTAACCCTAACACCCCCTAAATTAAATATAATTTAAATCTAACGAAATAAAATAAATCTTATTTAATAAATTAATCCTATTTAAAGCTAAATACTTACCTGTAAAATAAACCCTAATATAGCTACAATATAACAAATAATTATATTGTAGCTATTTTAGCATTTATATTTATTTTACAGGCAACTTTGTATTTATTTTAACTAGGTACAATAGCTATTAAATAGTTAATAACTATTTAATAGCTACCTAGTTAAAATAATTACAAAATTACCTGTAAAATAAATCCTAACCTAAGTTACAATTAAACCTAACACTACACTATCAATAAATTAATTAACTAAACTATCTACAATTATCTACAATTAAATCAACTAAACTAAATTACAAAAAAAACAAACACTAATTTACAAAAAATAAAAAAAGATTACAAGAATTTTAAACTAATTACACCTACTCTAAGCCCCCTAAAAAAATAACAAAGCCCCCAAAATAAAAAAATGCCCTACCCTATTCTAAAATAAAAATTTAACAGCTCTTTTACCTTACCAGCCTTTAAAAGGGCCTTTTGCGGGGCATGCCCCAAAGAAAACAGCTCTTTTGCCTGATAAAAAAAAAACAACATTACAACCCACCACCCACATACCCCTAATCTAACCCAAAAACCCCTTAAAAAACCTAACACTAAGCCCCTGAAGATCTCCCTACCTTATCTTCACCACGCCGGGTATCACCGATCCGTCCAGAAGAGGGTCCGAAGTCTTCATCCTATCCGGCAAGAAGAGTTCCAGAAGAGGGTCCGAAGTCTTCATCCTATCCAGCAAGAAGAGGACATCTGGACCGGTAGACATGTTCATCCAGGCGGCGTCTTCTATCTTCATCCATCCGGCGCGGAGCGGGACCATCTTGAAGCAGCCGACGCGGATCCATCCTCTTCTTCCGGCGACTCCAGACAAATGAAGGTTCCTTTAAGTGACGTCATCCAAGATGGCGTCCCTCGAATTCCGATTGGCTGATAGGATTCTATCAGCCAATCAGAATTATGGTAGGAAATATCTGATTAGCTGATTGAATCAGCCAATCAGATTCAAGTTCAATCCGATTGGCTGATTGGATCAGCCAATCAGATTGAGCTCGCATTCTATTGGCTGTTCCGATCAGCCAATAGGGGTTAAAAAAATTTATTAGAGTGGCGGCGATGTGGGGGGACCTCGGTTTAGGGGTACATAGGTAGTTTATGGGTGTTAGTGTACTTTAGAGCACAGTAGTTAAGAGCTTTATGAACCGGCGTTAGCCCAGAAATCTCTTAACTCCTGACTTTTTTCTGCGACTGGAGTCTTGTCGGTAGAGTTCTAACGCTCACTTCAGCCAAGACTCTAAATACCAGCGTTAGAAAGATCCCATTGAAAAGATAGGATACGCAATTGACGTAAGGGGATCTGCGGTATGGAAAAGTCGCGGCTGGAAAGTGAGCGTTAGACCCTTTCCTGACTGACCCTAAATACCAGCGGGCAGCCAAAACCAGCGTTAGGAGCCCTTAACGCTGGTTTGGACGGCTAACGCAGAACTCTAAATCTAGGCGTTTGTTATTAATAGTAGGTTTTATTTAGATTTCTTTTAATTATATTTAAGTTAGGGGGTGTTAGGGTTAGACTTAGGTATAGGGGTTAATAAATTTAGTATAGTGGCGGCGACGTTGGGGGTGGAAGATTAGGGGTTAATAATATTTAACTAGTGCTTGCGAAGCGGGATTGCGGCGGTTTAGGGGTTAATATGTTTATTATAGTGGCGGCGATGTCCGGAGCGGCAGATTAGGGGTTAATAAGTATAATGTAAGTGTCTGCGATGTCGGGGTGGCAGATTAGGGGTTAATAAGTATAATTGGTTAAGAAAAAACAACAGGAGATGTACACAGTCCTAGGTTGTTAAATGGTACTTGGCTAAGTAGG
Source organism: Bombina bombina (assembly GCF_027579735.1). Taxonomy (NCBI): domain Eukaryota; kingdom Metazoa; phylum Chordata; class Amphibia; order Anura; family Bombinatoridae; genus Bombina; species Bombina bombina. The sequence continues at coordinate 278,379,827 of NC_069499.1, forward strand.
TTATGTGGAAGTCCTTATGTATAGCTATTAGACAAATAGATGTATGTTACTTAGTGATTTTAGCCTCTCCCCTCTCTGTGTGGTCTGCTAGTAATTTAATATGAGCAATATTTGAACAAAGTGAGTACTGTAGACAGTACTGTATCTTAAAAACTGTATTTTCGAATGCGGTATCAACTCACCAGCAATCGCTCTTTGTCCTCGGTACTGTGTCTTGAAACTGTGTTTACGAATGCGGTATCAACTCACCAGCAATCGCTCTTTGTCCTCGCGGCGATCCGCGCTGCTCTATATTTTTGCTGTCCCTTCGAAAGTGCAACCGTCCGGTTAGCTGTGCTGAGTAGCGTTCTTGGGATGCGCGGGTGATGCCGCGTCTAACTCCTCCTCTGTAGGTGACATAGGTGCAGGAAGGTTGCCCGATTGGTAGTTGCGGGTAGAGGCGCTTCTGTCTCTCTCCGTTGTGACGAGTGTGACTGCTTTAGTGAAAAAGGAAGTATGGCAAAGGAAAACAGACCAGGGGTTAGTCGAGGCGTAAAAGATAACCTCTTTGAGTTAGCCAAGGATGTAGTACCATGGGTGTAAGATCCAGTCCTCAGGGCTCGCTAGCCATAGATACAGGAACAATAAAAAAATGAAGACTTGCAGGATCGATTTCAACCAAGTGGTTTATTCAGGCATGGGTGATTGAACACTCAGTGGTATACAAGGTGAGGTGGCGGCGACGTTGGGGGTGGAAGATTAGGGGTTAATAATATTTAACTAGTGCTTGCGAGGCGGGAGTGCGGCGGTTTAGGGGTTAATATGTTTATTATAGTGGCGGCGATGTCCGGAGCGGCAGATTAGGGGTTAATAAGTATAATGTAAGTGTCTGCAATGTTGGGGTGGCAGATTAGGGGTTAATAAGTATAATGTAGGTGTTGACGATGTCGGGGGAGGCAGATTAGGGGTTAATAAGTGTAAGATTAGTGGTTTAGACTCAGGGTTCATGTTAGGGTGTTAGGTGTAAACATAAAATGTGTTTCTCCATAAGAATCAATGGGGCTGCATTACGGAGCTTTATGCTGCTTTATTGCAAGTGTTAGACTTTTTTTCAGCCGGCTCTCCCCAGTGATGTCTATGGGGAGATCGTGCATGAGCACGTACAACCAGCTAACCGCTGACTTAAGCAGCGCTGGTATTGGAGTGCGGTATGGAGCTCAGTTTTTTTTTTTTGAAAATAGTTTTTATTGAGGTTGAAATAGCATAGTGGCAACAGTCTCATCAACAGAATACATTTTACAACATATATTATACTGGCATGACATAACACATTAGGCACCTCATTTTTTAAATCTTAAAGGTTTGCGAATTCCTCAGACAGGCAGGTCCGATCGTGGGACCAAAAGTTAAACAAAGCAATTGAGGACATGACAACGTAGATATTAGTAAAAATTGCAATTTCAGCTTATGTGGGATAAATACAATTATGAAGTGCATATACAATATCAATATAGTGAACATAATAAAAGCATCAAGGTAACTTCTGTATAAATCGTCAATTGGGAAAATATGGAGCATAGCATCCCTCAGTTGTTAGTGTAATCCAATAACCACTTGCACTAAGCTTTTATTTTAAACATAAGCAATCTTAAAACTATTATCTTGAATAAACTTCAGGAAAACAGGATATCACTGCAAAGTCAATGTTCCTTTGTTGGGCAGAGACTTTAAACTCTGCCAAAAGGGTGTGCAGAGAGAAAGGGAATCATCCCTGACCGCACAGAAGTAATGGAGGGGGGGGGGGCGGAGGGAAGGCCAAAATAACAGATCTTACTATTAGTAACTTACACTTCTAACATAGAGTCAGAGAATATTGGTAGAGCAACTTTAACATCATCACGTATAGCTAGGAGTCTCAAAGTATTACACAAGAAAGATTCTAGGGGCATTGGAGCTAGCATATGGATATTCACACAAAGCGCAAGGTGACTGGGTTGCTAGCTAAATGTGGCTTAGACTGGGTAAGGGTCAAATCTCCCTAAGTGTTAGATACGTGCCTCTAGTTAAAACCACAACCCACTATTCGTATCTTCCATTTAACATGCAATAGAATATACAATAATTGCAGGTGATATACACAGTCATCAAAAGTATTGAGAAGTCCTAGCATTCATAACTGTTAACATTAACATTAAGCCTTCAGTTCAGCTACACATAGTAAAAAAGGGCTTTACTGCTCCCTATTTAGTCAGTATGAGTGCTGATGTAACTCACTGCACATAAAGAAGAAGGGGCACCTACACATTCTGTGCATATTTAGATAGTATTCATCATACATAAAGAATCATTAAATTCAACTGCAGTGTGGTGAGACTAGAAACATAAGTGCACTTATTAAATAGCGTTTCAGTGACAACGTGTACAGAGCTGAGGATGCAATACAAAATCAGCTTGAGTGCTTCATAAAACATTGCATGGCAGTCAGTATCATAGCTCAAGTAGTTTGTGAGATTTAAGTCCCCAGACATCAACAATAGAATAACCTTAATGTCCTGTAAGCATAAATCCACGTCCAGTGTTCTCTTTTTAACCCACTCCTTGCCTGTAAGTTAGTGAGAAGGCTACTCGACCAACAATCAGGTTATTTTCGGCCATTGATTGAGCTGCGAAGCCGAAGAGCAAAGTACTCGTTATGGCAGCAGCCTTTGCTCTCCTCACCAAGGGGGCGGCCGCGTTCATCCGAGCAGCAGCCAGGGCCAAGGGGTACAGTTCCTCGATATTCGTTTGTATGGGGTAAGTAAGTCTGATCTGCCTGGGTATCAAATACAAGTCAGGATGCAAATCCCCACATCTGGTGATGGGCTCACTAGGTTTCGCCTCCTCGAGCACATAAGCGGTGCCTACTAAGCTTTCTGACTGGGGAGAATACCGGGAGTGATCAAGACTGTCTGTCTCCAAGAGTGTCACGTCCCCACTCACCTCCGACCTCTGACCGGTAAGACACAGCGCACTCTCCCGTTGCTCAGTAGGGCCCATCTCCCCCCCTGTTGCAGCCGGAGCAGGATGGTCCCGGACACCAGCAGACTGCAGTTTTAGTATGAGATGGTCGAATCTGGCCAGCATCTCAGACTCATGTTCCGCAAACATAGCTTTTACTGCACTGTAAAAATCCCCCATCCTGAAGGCCATGCAGGTCCAAGCTGCGCAGACGGCGGCCCTGCGCAATGCTGTGCAGACTTTATTTAGTCTCAGGCAGCGTTTAAGACCTTTTCTGAGGTGTTGATAGTCTTTATAGCCCGTATGTCACCCGGGTGATGTTGCTTACCTCCCAGTAATGAAGGATCGATCGCGGCAGTAAATCACGACCATTCTGACAATCGCGGCCTAGAGGCCCAATGCTGGTGTGTTACCAAAGTCCTTCAGACATCCTGAATCCTACACTCTGCAGACTCCTGGTTCATAATCTGAGTAGTATTTGATCTTCAGGGGAGATCTGGGGAGATTTCATGTGCAATGAGTTTAGTTTTCAGCACTTTTATTAACTTTTATGGCAGGAGCTATGATCAGACACGTCCGTTCAGCAAGCTAGTTAACTCCGCCCCCTGGAGCTCAGTTTTGCTTTACGCTCACTTCTTGCCTGTTAACGCCGGGTTTATGAAAACCTGTAATACCAGCGCTGTAGTTAAGTGAGCGGTGACAATAACGTGCAAGTTAGCACCGCGCCCCTCATAACGCAAAACTCGTAATCTAGCCGATAGTTAATTTAAATGTAATTTTAGTATAATAGTTAGGGTAAGTTAATTAATAGTTTAATATAGTTTAATGTAATTCTAAAGGTAATTTAATTTAGTTTATGGCGATGTGGGGGGCTGGTGGTTTAGGGGTTAATAGATTTTGTAAGTGGTAGTGATATGGGAGGCCAGGGGTTTAGGGGTTAATACATTTATTTAGTTGCGGTGGGGTCCGGGTGCGGCGGGATAGGAGTTAATACTTTTATTTAGTTGCAGCGGGGTCCGGGAGCGGCGGGATAGGGGTTAATAACTTTATTAAAGTTGCGGCGGGGTCCAGGAGTGGCGGGATAGGGGTTAAACATTTTAGTATAGTGGCAGTGTTTAGTGACAGGGTATAAATAAAGTTGGTAAAAGCCGAATAGCAGCGAGATCGATGACTGCTAGTTAACAACAGTCCGCTGCTCATCGCCCCGTACTTGGTGCACGGCTTTTTGCCGGCTTTTTTAATAAATAAGGAGAGCGTATTCAGGTCCATGGCCGCGATGTTAGGCAATGTTATGTGAGAGTATTGGTGCCGTCGAATGTCAGAAAGTTGACGGCTTGATAGATAGGCCTCTAAGGGCTCGATTTATCAAAGCCCCTACGGCTGCAAGTTCTCACAAGAATCTGCTCGCCATATTTAAAAAGCTTTCCTAACTTCTTCATCACCTCTAAGGTGGCGAAATTCAATCTCAGTCTAGTCTGATCGAGGAGATTGACCGTTCCTGCCCGCACGTGATTGGCTGTTCACGGGCAGGGGGCGGGATTGCACGCGAGCGCAAAATAGCGCTCATGTGCAATGGTAATTTCCTCCGGGGAAATTCACCTTGCCAGAGGCGAGCTGAAGCGGATAGGTTGCGCCTCTGTCACCTCAGCTTTGATAAATCAAGCCCTAAGGGGCCGATTTATCATCGGTCTGTCCTACATGAATCGCTCAGCATACGCTGTCGTCATTTATCATTGCACAAGCAGTTCTAGTGAACTGCTTGTGCAATACAGCCCCCGGCAGATTCGCTAGCAGGAGGGTGTCAATCAACCCGATCGTATTCGATCGGGTTGATTGCTGTCCACTGCTCAGAGCAGACGGACCAATTATGGAGCAGAGGTCTTAAGACCGCTGCTTCTTAACTGCTGTTTCTGGCTAGCCTGAAGGTTCGCGCGGAAACAAGGTGAGTTGGACCCATTCGGGGCATAGTAAATCAGCCCCATAGGGGCCGATTTATCAAGGGCCGAATGGCTCCTGATGCCCCTGTTTCTGCTGCTCCATAACTGGTCCACTGCCTCTGAGGCTGTGGTCTGCAATCCGCCCGATCTTAAACGATCAGGTTGATTGACACCCCCTACTAGCAGCCGTGAATCTGCAGGGGGCGACATTGCACAAGCAGTTCACCAGAACTGCTTGTGCAATGTTAAATGCCCACAGCGTATACTGTCGGCATTCAGTAATGTCTGTCAGACATGATACGCTACAGCGTATCATGTCAGACAGACAATGATAAATCAGCCCCTAAATGTTGGATTTTAGTCATGCAGGCTTGTCCAATCAAGCCTTAACCTAGCATAAGGGAGCTGGGAGATTAGAGGAGGCTCAGATATTTTAATCACAACTAGAGCTATTGGAAGATGTGTGACTTTTGTGCCTCTGTGAGGTAGTTGACTAAAATTAAACTAGAGAGTTGTATGTTATGTTAACATTGAAAAATAGGTTGAAATCCTATAGTGTAAGATTTTTGTTAATATTAGTTGTCTTTATTTGCTGTTCCCATTGGAAGTAATGGTAACAAATCCGAATCAAATATTCATCCAAAACTAATGCCCACATGGATGAAATTTATCTGAACCGAACATTTGGAAAAATCACAAGCAAATCTTTTGGACAAAGCAACATTTTCACCTATTTTCATGTCTATTCATTATTAATTAGTTGTTTTTTTTCCCTTTAATTTCAATCTGAAAATTGCATGCACCAAAAAGAGACTGAAGTGCATTCTGTTGAATTCCCAACTATGACCCTCCTACATGCTACACATGAATCACTTGATTGCTAGATATGAGCAGAAACACATTTATACCTGTCTATAATTAATTGTGGGCGCATATATCATGTCTCTTTAATTCACTCTCATGCCTAAGTACAGTGGATTTATAAAGTTCTGCTTTGAGTTCCTTAACATGAATAACTACCATGAACCATTTAAAAACCTGCCTCAGGATATGTAGTAAGGGTTTATTTATCTAATAAAGCTACATCCTTATTTTTTTTTAAATCTGACCCATCCCACCAAATAACATGCAGACACCATAACTATGGTACTAAAACATTGGATGCAGCTTTCTTGACAATATTAACAATATTCATAACTTTAATATATTCGTATTCTAATTATAAACCCATTTAACATCACTTGAAACCTCAATAATAACTCACTATAACCCTCCTCCCTTATTAGCCAACACAGCCGTAACCAACTCCAGCACCATATAAACGCTAGGACCTATGCTCACTCTGTCACTCCCAAACCCCTTGAGGGAAACCCTCAGACTGTAACATGGGAGGTACAAAGAAGTCTGGCTCTCCATTCTGGGAGAAATCTTAAGCATTATATACTATACTTGAATACGAGGCAGACTCTAAACCAAATTACTAATTCAATATTTTTCTGTCAGTTCATTTTTTTCTTTAAATCCCCCCATTTCTGTTTTAAGGTTTAAATAATTTAAGTTTAAAATTTAAAATGTTTGTGTAATTTTTTGAAGCAGCTATTCATGTAAATGGATACAGCAGGAACTGCATGGGTTTATAGTAAGATCGCAGGTATATATATATTTTTTTTTTTTTTTTTTTTTTTTTTTTTTTTTGATTTCAAAAAGGCTTTATTGAGAAAAAATAAAATGAAACAAACATGGTACAGAATGACATGCCGTAATCCGTTACAAGGTATGGTAAAGGATAAGCAAAGGAAAAATCTGTTATCTAACAGGAGAGTAATCCAGATGCAAATCTGATTTTTATAATGCACGCATTCTATGTAATTAGGTATTCTTATCATACCAATAAAGTAACCTTTTATAATAGATTAAATTTACAAACTCAAAACTTACTGAAGTTAAATAGTTAAATTCACTAACGACCATTCCTACAAATTAGAAAGAGGAAGAAGAGAAAGAAAAAAAAAAAAAAAAAAAAAGAGAGAAAAAAAAAGAAAAAAAAGAAAAAGAGGAGAGGGAATAGTAGGAGGTGGGGGGGGAGGATGGGGGTGGGAGGGAAATGGGGGGGGGGAGGTGTCCAACTGGGCCACAACCTTACATGTTGAGTAACTTAATGTTCTAGTGTGGATTGTGTGGAGAGTGGAGGAGTGAGAACCAATAAAACTGAATGTTGTGATAAAGCTCCAGGCTACCGTTTTTGTAATAAGAATATTCCTCTATTGAAAGGAGTTCAGATGTGTTAGTTAGCCAGTCCTGCACCGTGGGCACCTTTAAGGATTTCCACTTGCGGGCAATAAGCAGCCTGGCGCTGTTAAGGCAATATTGGAGAAGTTTCCATCTAATCTTGCACCCCTTACCCGGTTTGTAGCTGAATAGTGCCGTGAGAGGTGATAATCTAAACTGATCTCCCATTAACATTTTTATGTAGTTAGTTATATCTTTCCAAAAAGGGAGCAGTTTAGGACAGTGCCACCAGATATGAGCCATTGTGCCAGGAGACCCACAACCCCTCCAGCAGGTCACATTAGTGTTGGGGTATATACGTTTAAGCCTGTCTGGGGTAAGATACCATCGGTACAAAATTTTATGACTCATTTCCAATATTCTAGGGGAGGATGACGATTTAGAGGAGTGATAAAAAATGTTGTCCCATTGTTCTTTAGATATAGGAAGACCAAGGTCCGCTTGCCAGTGGGAGTCATAGGATGAGGGGGGTAGTGTAAGGGTTGTGTCTAGTAGTTTTTTGACTATCGAAAGTGACCCTCTAGGAACTGTCCCATCATAACAGAGTCGCTCGAAGCGTGTAAGTTCTCTCAGCAGATCCCTTTCATGGGGTGAGGATCTCAATAGGTGTGATAGTTGGGCATATTTTAACCACTGATAGAAGACCCCCCCTTTAGTGTCCTTTAGTTGTGTTCTCGGTTTCAAGGTTCCCCTGTCAGTCAGGCAAGTGAAGGGAATTGTCTGGGTTGTGTCAATGTGGCCTGGTTCAGCGGGGATTATCCCCCCGCTGAATTCTGCGTTCACTGGGACTGGGGTCATTGGGGATACGTATGTGGAGATTCCCTTATTTTTGGACCTAATTATATCCCATGTACGGAAAATATGGGAGTATAATAGTGATGTCCTAGCCGGTGTGGGTCTACAACAAGGTTTAATCCAACATAGTGGGCCTATATAAGAAGTGCCTAATAGATGTGAGTCTATGTGTGTCCAATCCTTTGTTGGGGTACGGTCATGCCACTCCCACACCCTCTGTAGCGTTACCGCTTTGTAGTATTGAGAAATCAGAGGTACTCCTAGGCCTCCCCCCCCTAGTGGCTTCATTAAGACTCTTTTGCTTATGCGGGGTTTAATATTCCCCCATATGAATGAGTTTATTACTGATTGAATTTGAGTCAAATATGATTCGGGTAAGTGTACCGGGGCGGCCTGAAGGATATATAGGATCTGGGGAAGAGTAGTCATTTTAACCGCTTGGATCCTACCCCACCAGGATATGGGTTTGGTTTGCCAGGTGTCGAGGTCTTTCTTGATCTTACGTAGGAGGGGTAGGTAGTTGTTTTTAAATATTTTGTCGACAGTTGGGGTTATGTAAATTCCTAGATATTTAATCTTGTCGTGTACAAGTCTATAGGGACAAAAAGTCTCGAGGACTTCGAATTCGCTTTTTCGCATATTAATATTGAGGATTTCCGATTTTTGGGTGTTAATTAGAAAGTTGGAATGTTTCCCAAAAATTTCAAATTCCTCTAATAGATGGGGCAGGGAGTCAGATGGGTGTGAGAGCAGTGTAAGGACGTCATCGGCGTAAAGAGTGATTTTGTACTCATTGTCTCCTAATTGTAAACCAGTAATCATGGGGTTGTTCCTAACATGGGACGCTAGAACTTCGATAGAGATAGCGAACAATAGAGGAGACAGGGGGCACCCCTGTCTCGTTCCATTTCGTATGTCAAAGCTATCCGATAAGGTACCGTTCGCTCGAACCTTCGCTGTGGGGAGGGTATATAGGCTGAGGATCCTTTGGATCATGGTGGGGCCTATGCCAAAAGCTTTCAGACTACATTTTAAAAAGTTCCAGTCCAGCCGGTCAAACGCTTTTTCGGCGTCTGTAGAGATCAGAATAGAGGGGATGTTGGACCGGCTGGACTGTTCAATCAGCTGTAAGACTCTGATCGTATTATCACGGGCCTCTCTTTTTGGAATAAAACCGGATTGATCTGCATGGATAATTTGGGGAAGTACCTGATTAAGTCTAGTGGCAAGAATTTTGGTGTATATTTTCAAATCTGAGTTCAAGAGGGAAATTGGCCTGTAATTACTCACTAATGTGGGGTCTTTGCCAGGTTTGGGTATTACTGAAATATGTGCCTCGAGGAAGCTCTTGGACCATTGTGTTCCTTCATCTATGGACTGAAACAGTGATGTGAGATAAGGAGTTAATAAGTTTCGAAACTGTTTGTAGTACATGTTGGTAAAGCCATCAGGGCCTGGGCTTTTATGGGAAGGTAGGGACTTAATGGCTGTTAGCACCTCTTGGGGTGAAATGGGATTATCTAATGCCTCAGCGATGTCTTTGTGGATGCGCGGGAGATTGGCGTCTACTATGTACTGTGCTGTGGCCGAGGGGGCATTTGCCAAGTGTGGTGGGGGCAAGTTATAAAGGTTATCATAGTATTTCTTAAATTCATCCACTATCGATAGGCTACTTACAGCGTGGTTCCCTGACTCGTCCGTAATTTTATGTACATATGAATTAAGCTTGTTTTCTTTCAGGGTCCTAGCGAGTGATGGGCCTATTTTGTTTGATCTGGCTAAATAGGTTTTCTTAAGGAATATGGCTCTAGACTGTGCTGCTGCATATAATAATTGATTAAGTTCGTTCCTAGACTGTCTGAGTTGGTTGGAAAAGGATATATCCCAAGGAGCCGCTTGATGCTGCCTCTCCAGTGTGTGTATGGTCTGTAGTATATTATCATGGCGATTTCTAAATTGTTTCCTTATCCTAGCTTTATGCTTGATAAATTCACCTCTCATTACAGTTTTATGGGCCTCCCAAAGGATGTGGGGGGAAGTATCCTCTACACTGTTAATTCTAAAATATTCCTTTATTGTATCTGCGAGTTGTTTATTTAGGGCTTCATTTTTAAGTAGGGACTCATCAAGTCTCCAAACAAATGGGGATAGAGGGGATTCTGACCATCGAATCTTCAAAGAAACCATAGCATGGTCTGACCAAGTAGTTGAAGTTATGTCAACATCACTAACCCTATCGTAGAGAAGCTGGTCCACAAAAATATAATCAATTCGGGAATATGTTCTGTGGGGATTTGAAAAGAAGGTGTATGTGTGTTGCAAGGGGTGTTTAGTTCTCCACGTGTCTATTAATGTTAACTGTTGGAGCAAAGATATGGTATCGGAAATTGTTTTAGGTGAGACGCAGCTACGGCCAGAAGAGCAGTCCAGCGAAGGATCTAGTACTAAGTTGCAGTCCCCTGCTAAAATCAAGGGGCCTATTTGGTGTGTGAGGATCTGGCGCCTTAGAGTGTGAAAGAATTTAGCCTGTTTAGTGTTAGGGGCGTATATATTGGTTAGAGTGATTGGGCGGTTATGGAGTAGACCTGTTACTATGAGCCACCTACCCCCTGGGTCTGCTTCTACCTTATTAACTTGAAACGGGGTGTTTCTGTGAAATAAAATCCCCACCCCTCCGGCTTTCTTTGTGTTGTGGGCAAAATATCCTATTGGAAAATTTCTATCCGTAAATGAAGGTGGGGAATCCTTGGGAAAATGGGTCTCCTGCACAGAGACAATGTCTGCCCGTGTCTTTTTGAACCAAGCTAAGGCTACAGAGCGTTTAGTTGGAGAGTTTAGCCCCTTAACGTTTTGTGTAACTAACTGTAGAGTTTGGGGGGTCATGAGCTAAAAGGTGCGGTAGCTCTGATGGTATGTGTCTGTTGAGTGGGAATGGTATGTAATACTGTGTCTAAGGAAATCCATATGAATTGGGTATGGCTTACCTGGCAGTTGGGGTGGTCATCCTTGTTGTAGACCCAGTCGGACCAAGGGAGAGGGGGTAGGAAAGGGAAAGGTAGGAAATCACATAAGTCTAAAGAAGTTCTGGAATGGTAAAAAACAAAGAGAAGTATCAGATCTTTAGACATATTATAGAGACTTAAATTCAATGTTTTCAACAATGTTAAACAAATAAAACAAAAAAAAACAGAGGAAACAAAAAAACATTTCCTGAAAAAATTTTCTCAAGGAGGAATAAGTGACTGCTACAACTCATGGTAGCAGGTCGGCTATCTAACACATTAAGAACGTGGAAAAAAAAAAACAGCATTAACATATTAACACAACTTTACTAAATAGGTATACATTGCAGCTAGTTCCCTAACTGCTGTTAGTCTGTGAATACTTGGAGTCCATAAGCATACGTAGTGGACTTTGTGAAATTATAACATAAACCATAGAAATAAGGCAAAGTATTAATTCAAGTGTTCCCTTCCTGTTCTGAATGCAGACTTTTAGAGGACAGTTTACTGCGTTTGGGGCGAGTCACCCTACTCCATTCCTGGCGCGGAGTTCTCCGCTCCAGGGGTTCTGGGGCAGAGTCTTGGGTTGTGGGTAGATCCGGGGGTTTAATACCAAGTTGGGCGCAAAAATCTTCAAGGTCCTCCTGTGTTCTGTAGGTAACTGTAGAATTATTTTTCACAACTCTCAAACAGAAGGGGAATCCCCAACGATAGGGGATCTTCATTTCCCTTAAAAGAAGTGTTAGAGGCTTAATTTCTCTTCTCTTGGCTAAAGTCATTAGACTAAGGTCCGCAAAGAATTGAAGGGCATGACCTTCAAATGATACTGGGGCTTGTTTCCTGGCCGCAGATAGAATGTTCTCTTTCTCCCCAAAGTTAGTGAATTTGAGGATAACGTCTCTTGGAGGGGCAGGGTCTTTGGGAGGGGGCCGAAGGGCACGATGAAATCTGTCCAGTTGAAATACAATGGGAGCCCCTGTTTGATTGTCGTCGTTTATTAACTCATTGAATAGCTTCTGGAGATATGGCAGTAGATCTGCAGGCTTAACGGATTCTGGGATACCCCTGATCCGGATGTTTTGGCGTCTACCCCTATTGTCCAGATCTTCGACCTGGTCTTGAAGCTGTTGAATTAGAGTAGAGTTTTGAGAGGTGTGACGTATTTGCTGATCCAGAATTCTATCAGTTTGCTCTACTTCTTCCTCTAGGTGCATAATTCTATTCCCTATCTCATTTATTTCTTTTTTCACTTCTGAGAGACTTGATTGTATCATAGAGCTGACTTGAGTGATAAAGTTAGTAAAGTCTTCCTTAGAGGGGAGAGCCATTATATCTGCTTTTGTGAGAGTGGTGTTTTCCCCTAATGCATTATCAGCCTCAGATTGATTTGTGTCTGATTCCTGTGGTTTGGGAGTAGGGTTTTCCATATTTTTAAAAAAGGAATGCACTTTAGATGTTGGCGGAGTGGGACCCTTACCAGACCTCTCTGATCTGGGCCCTTTCCTAGAAGCCATGAAAAGGCCAAAGTAGAAGGATGTAATATCTGCCTCACTGTCACAGCGCCAGAGAAGATTGTATGTCACACTGCAAAATCCTAGCGTGTACCAGGGTATTTAGGACAGTTGGAGAAATAATGAGTAGGTTGTATAGCCTCTGATCATTTGAGTTCATCAAGTGTAAGGCACATGTGGGAGAGAATACACCTTCGTAACTAAACAGTAAAGATGCTTCTGGGTATTACGGTCACAGTTATAGAAGAGTTCACATTAGACAGGGAACATGTTGATTCCAAAATAAACACATATGAACAGGTCCCGCCACTTCCTTTCATTTTTATGCAGAGAGGGTGGCAAGTGGCGTTATGTGAAGCCTGAGGCCTAGTAGGTGTATTAGTGTCATGATGAGGGCCGCATAATTAGGAAGTCCACAACCATAAGAGCTAAGAGTTATTTTTCCCCCCCTGAGGGTATATAGCTATTATGACCAGAGGCCGGTATTGGAGTTAACGGGGGTTTTTGCACATATTGTCGTGTAGTGAGAGATAAGCGCTTACGTGTGGAGCGGCGGTGTGCCAAGTTCTGCTTTCACTTCAGCGGAACCCGGTGTCTGGTATCCGGTAGCAGCTTCATCTCATTCTGTGCTATGGACAATCCGATGTCTAGCGATCACTCAAATAGATGCTGTCAGCCGGGTATGTAGGCAGGTAGGAGCATGAAGGAAATGCGGGTACGAGCCATGCGGTCCGCCGCCCTGATCGAAGTAAGTTGCTGTCCTGTGCTCGATTTTGCAGCGGTGATAGTATGATTGCAAATGTTCCGGTGTCCCAGGCTTTCAATTTGTAGACCCTTTAGGCTGTTTTCCAGCCGGATAAATGGACATTAAGCCGACCTCACTCCGGAGCTCTAACAACCTGCAGCCATCTTGGTGCAGGCTAGCCCCGCCTCTCCGCAGGTATATATTTTTTACTTCTCTTGAACCTTTCCAATGGACATCCTCAACAAATGATATTGTGGAGGACTTATTCTCTTGTGTTATGTTGTTTTAAGAGCTTTAATTTATGAATAGATTTTCTGCTCCGTGGTTCATTTTGTGTTACTTTTTTCTCAGTGGTCATAAAACTTAGCTTAGGACTTTTAAGTTGTGTTGTGCTCTAATATGAATGTGTATATAATCACTCAGTGAGGAAACTTATTTCTCTTTGTAAAGAACATGGCTCCAAATGGAAGAAATTAGCAAAAATGGACAGTACCTAACTTTTGCGTAGTGATAAGTGCTTTATATACCTTTAAAGGGGCTAGTTTGTGCTTATTTCATATGAATGAACACATTCCAAAATGTATTACAGTTTTTTTGTTTTATATAAAAAAAAAAATAATAATACTTGAAAATAGTTTCTTGTCAGGCTTACATAAGCATATTGCTCTCCTCTAAAGTAGTTATGGGAACAATAAGAAGGAACACTTGAGCCAAATTAACCCTAGGCCATCTGGCTCAAAATCCCTGCATTCTAGATGTAAGCCACCAGAGACTTTGTACTGCATTTTCCTAGTTCTTTTTCTTGGTTTTACTTCTTTTACTTGGTTCTTTTATTTTGTTACAGCCCCTGTTCCAGTTGATTTCTTAGTTCTGTCTTCCAGTTGCTGATTTTCGTCTTGCCCCCATCAACGAGTTTGGATAATCAACTGGAACAATGGCTGTCGCAAAGAATGACTTCAAAGCCAGAGCTCTAGAGAATGTGTTGCATATAGAACATATAGTGGAAGATTAGGTGTGAGATAGCAACCCCAAAGAAACACGCACCAAGTAAAAGAACTAGGAAAGTACAGCAAATGTCCTTTACTGCCTCACAGCTTGAATGTAGGGCTATGAGCCAGGAAACCTAAGTTCAATTCCTGGCTCAGGTGTGACAGAAGTACCTTTGAGCATATGAGTTTGGTTGCCAGATGTTCTGTATAAAAATACTGGTTGACCTGCAGGGGACTGGGTACAAGTGGTAGATGGGGCCAGTTAATGGTCCCACTACAAAGCTCCCCCTTAGGCCTCACTCTTGACCCCATTATTTACATTTTTCACTATTAAGCAGTGATTGTGTCCCCTTGGCTGCCAGTAGTACATAGATAACAGTGATTTGACCCCCGCCCCACTTGATTGCCAGTAGCACACACAGAGCACTGTTTTTACACACTTGTGGTTGACAGTAAAAACATAGAACACAGATCTTACATGTTGCATTCATGTAACTCACAGAGAGCCATGCTGAACACTGTCCTTGATTGTTAGTAACACAAAGAGCAGTACATGCATAGTACATGCATTACATGCACAGGTCGCTTCTTATGGGCCATATTTGTAATGCATAAAGGCATAGGAGATCTATAAAATGTAACTGCCACTCAGGGGACTTTAAAAAAAAGGACTTTTAATTGTCTAGTACATTTGAATAGATTTTACTGGACAGCTTGCTAAAATACTGGACTGTCCGGTTGAATACTGGACACCTGGCAACTCTACCTATTAGCATTATCAGTTAATACTTATTGTCATGAAGACTTCATGCTTTTAAGTTGTGAGGAGTTAACTTTGTTTCTCTATCTGTTAATGATTTTGTTTTTCCAGATGAGCATTTTACAATTCCCTGTGCTTATTCTTAAAAAAACAGACCTCCTGTGGTAATAGATTTTAAGTTTTGCTAGAATGAACTTTATTACATCCAGAGACCTGGTGCCTCAAGTCAGTAAGCTATCAGCACAGTGATGTGAAACAAAGCCCCCTTCACCACATAGCCATAAGGTCAATTAAGGGCTAGAGCTAAATCAAATCAAAATAAGATTTGTATAAATATTATGCATTTAAAACATCTCTTACGCTATACTTATCATATTTGGTAACAAATTAATTTGGAAGATATTTTCTGACTGGTCCATTTTAGAGTTTCTGGGTTAGCAGCACCTGAATATAATATATAGTACCATAAACATATTTTCAGCTATCTTTAGCATAAGTTTTATGACCCCTCTGTGTGCCTTCCCAGAAGGGGCAAATATAGCTACCTGATATTGCTGATATTACTTGTCTGGTGTAATTCTGTTTTTGTATATGCCCTGTGACCTTTTTTTCATAATAAAGGTTTAAGTTCTGCCTTTGTCTGATAAAAAAAAGTTTCATGTTACTGAAGAGACATTTATTAGTATCGCTTTTATATACATTTTTACAAAATTGTATGTTTGTTTTTCATTAATGGTTGGGGCGACCATGGACTCCTCGTGCTTACATAATAGAATTAATGTGGGTGGTGTTAAACGGGATTTAAAATATTTTTTTAGGTCTAGTGCAGAGATGATTGAATGATTTAATTTTAACCCTTGCACCGACAAAAACGACATCACAGACTCACTTGGAGTTGGAGTAGCCGGTTTATGAAACTTATAAACTGATGAGCATTGATAGGAAGGGAAGTACACTTCTGATAGTGTTGTGTTACATTGAATTTAAACTTAAATAACCTTTATTTTTATTTTTAAACACTGTTCTACCACATAGATTACGGAAACCATTTGAGAAGAATGTGGGGGCCCTGCAGCCATCATCAGCCACCCCCCAACTGTCCTGTATGATCACATCTTAATGTTCTTGCCTTATGCCTCCTTATTGTTTAGCGCCTACATCCTTTCCTCTAGTTTTGTCAGTTCTCTACCCTTATTCCGCCTCTCCTTTCATTCCCACTGTCTGTGTGTTATCTATTTTATACACTCAGTGACCTATTATCCCAGCTGTCTATTAAATGATACCTTCTCTCCTTGGCTTTGCCCATCGAGGCTACACCTTTTGTCACAAATATCTCAGGATTCAGCTGCTAAGGAGTTAACTTTGTGTAGCTGGCACTCAAAACAGTTATTTGTTTTCAAGAAGAATTGTGTTTGTATTTTGTTTGAAGTGCCAGAACCCCCTAAATAGCCACCAAATGTTAGTGTGTATGCATTGGGTCATAAAGTCACTGAAACTCTTAGTCACAGAGATACACAGGATAAAGTTTATGGCTTAAGCTGTCAATAGAATGCCTGATGCAAAACAGGCCCTTCATTACAAAAACTGACCAGGTCACTGGCAGGACATTGATATATTATGTACATATGTGGGTTAAAAGTGTTATAACCTTAACGGCAGGTAAATATGACAACCTATGGCATATTTGATATCAAAACGATTCTCCCAATAAAACTAAAAAGGTTCTAAATATGTAAATATAGAAATTTCTTACCTAGCAGGAATGATAATGGATTGTATAAATTCAGGCAAGAAATTAGTCTATTGAAGGTTGTAAAGACAGGGGGGTTTCTTAGCCCGCCCAGGAGGGTGTGGTTAAGCAACCTGATCTCTGAAAAGTAGGGTTTAAGAATCTTATTTTTTAACAATAAGATTGTCATTCTTACAAGGGGAGCTGCTGTACAGAATTAAGGAGCCATCATTTTCATGCCAGCCCCTGACGCAGATCTTGAAGACTAGGAAAGTATTCAATTCTGTTTCTCTCCTTTTTATTTTAAAATACTGTTTGCATGTGTAATTTTATTTGTAACAACTTTTTATTTATAATGCATTGTGCATAATATTTTTGGCATAATAAATAATTCCTTTATTAAGTTTGGCCTTTGTCTAATAATTGAACCACGTTACTGAAAGAGACTGGCATATTAGAACTGTATAATTTAGATTATTTTCTGCTAAAATGTATTTCTAGAGTTAATGTGTAAAGACTGGTGTTTTTCCTTAAGATTTTCCCTTTAATAAATTTTAAGTGGTGGCAGCATTTGAGCTATAGGATTTATAGTTTATTGTGGGTGGCATTGGAAAGGGAGTGTTGGGCATTTCTCTTACATCTAGTACAGATTAAGGGAGTGCGAATTAACTCTTGCACCCACTAAACTGAATCACAAGCTTGCCTGGTGTGGCTAGATTGTGACCTATAGGTGACAGAAAAGGGGGCTGAAAACCCTTTCTGTGCCAAATAAGTGACTGGCGCAGGGTTGGATAACCTTGGTTCGTCACAAATTGGTGGGCAGCGGTGTAGATAATTTTTTTTATTATTAGATTTTAGTGCTTGTGGATTTGCTAGTGTGAAAATCCCGGTACTAAAAGAAATTGTTTCTTACAATTTCCAAAGGCTAAAACTCAGTGCATTATATAGTCACACATTGCAAACAGTCCCCTTCCCTATTCTCTGTTTTTCTTTTTCTATTTTATTTTTGCTATGGAGGCATACAAGCAGCGATCTAGAGAGGCACTTATACTCCTATGCCAGGAGCGGGATATTCCAATACGTTCAAAGAACAAAGATTTACTAATACAAGCTCTTGTTGAATATGATAACAGCCATATCACACCAGTTGAAGTCTCAGGAGAGATGTCTGCAGCTGTGGGCGGTGATTCATCAGGATCTGGGGATCCATTGGACTGTTATTTGCAAACTGTTCTTAAACATATGGGCTCAGTGGATGCAAGTTTGTGCATGGAACTGATTACAAAGTTTTATGAAAGACAGGCTGCTGTAGCTGAGAGAGAGGCTCTGGCAGCTGAAAGACAGGCGGCTGAACGACAGGTGGAGAGAGAGTATCAGCTACAGCTTGCACGGTTGGAGAGAGGGATGGTCTCACCTGTTGTTAGTGAACCTAGAGACCCCCCTGCTCCCAGAGTGCGTGCAGAATTTTCCCACCCTGGAGAAAGATGGAGATGTGGATGTATTCCTGCGTAGCTTTGAGAAAGTTTGCAGACAGTTCCAGTTGCCAAGGGAGCAGTGGGCCAAGTACCTTACCCCTGGCCTGAAAGGTCCTGCACTGGAGGCGTTTGCTGAACTACCCCCAGAGTTTGATCAGGACTATGATTCCATTAAAGCTGCACTGCAAAGGAGATACAATCTCACTCCTGAGGTGTACCAAAAGAAATTCCGTTCTCTGCAGAAAGGTTTGTCAGAGAGCTATATTACAGCTGTTGGGAACTTGATGACAGCCTTTAAACAGTGGGTCAGAGGATTAAAAGTTGCCACAATGGAGGAGCTGGAAGATTTGATGGTGAAGGAGCAATTTATGCAGCTGTGCCCAGCCGGAGTTCAAGAGTGGGTTTTAGATCGGAAGCCCATAACAGCATTGGAAGCTGGCGAGCTGGCTGATTTTTACACGGCTAACAGGTCTCCAGAGAATGGGAGAAAAACCTTTTCTAAGGGGGGATCCACCTGTAAAGGAGCTGCTGCACGACCCCCCTTCACAAAACCTGCTGTGCCTTTATCCAGTGTGTCTGCTCCCTCTGGGAAAGGAGGGGCGAGTGCTGCATCTGGGCAGGGGGATACCCGCAGATGTTTTGTTTGCAACAAAGTGGGCCACATCAGCTCCACTTGCCCAGAGAGGATTAACTTGGGGCAATCAGCTGGAGGAAGTAATCCCTCAGAAGTACCAGCATCTATTTTGGCAGGTAAATATGACAACCTATGGCATATTTGATATCAAAACGATTCTCCCAATAAAACTAAAAAGGTTCTAAATATGTAAATATAGAAATTTCTTACCTAGCAGGAATGATAATGGATTGTATAAATTCAGGCAAGAAATTAGTCTATTGAAGGTTGTAAAGACAGGGGGGTTTCTTAGCCCGCCCAGGAGGGTGTGGTTAAGCAACCTGATCTCTGAAAAGTAGGGTTTAAGAATCTTATTTTTTAACAATAAGATTGTCATTCTTACAAGGGGAGCTGCTGTACAGAAGTAAGGAGCCATCATTTTCATGCCAGCCCCTGACGCAGATCTTGAAGACTAGGAAAGTATTCAATTCTGTTTTTCTCCTTTTTATTTTAAAATACTGTTTGCGTGTGTAATTTTATTTGTAACAACTTTTTATTAATAATGCATTGTGCATAATATTTTTGGCATAATAAACAATTCCTTTATTAAGTTTGGCCACGTTACTGAAAGAGACTGGAATATTAGAACTGTAAAATTTAGATTATTTTCTGCTAAATTGTATTTCTAGAGTTAATGTGTAAAGACTGGGGTTTTTCCTTAAGATTTTCCCTTTAATAAATTTTAAGTGGTGGCAGCATTTGAGCTATAGGATTTATAGTTTATTGTGGGTGGCATTGGAAAGGGAGTGTTGGGCATTTCTCTTACGTCTAGTACAGATTAAGGGAGTGCGAATTAACTCTTGCACCCACTAAACTGAATCACAAGCTTGCCTGGTGTGGCTAGATTGTGACCTATAGGTGACAGAAAAGGGGGCTGAAAACCCTTTCTGTGCCAAATAAGTGACTGGCGCAGGGTTGGATAACCTTGGTTCGTCACACCTTTGTTTACCACAATTTTTTTCTTGTGGCTCTTTTCCATGACTCCTTAGCTATGATCTAAAAAATATAAAGCTGAGAGGTCAAATAATACAGCTCTAATGAGGTGTAAGTGGGCCACTTGTCACAGCGACACTCTGAAGTAAAGTGGCGTCTTTGTAGCTGCTGGAATCAGGGGAGGAGGAGTTGCTTATATTCTCACATATCACACACAATTGTAGGCTCGTCTTGTTTGCATTTTTCCTCTACTTTTCATATACAAGTTTCTATTATTGTTAGAAATGTTCTATAGTAAAAGTTTAGAATCAGCTAAAACTAATGAGGGCATTTCCTTCAAATTTGTGAAGAAGGTAAACTTTAAAATTACTTTTAACTAAGTAAATGCCTCATTTTTGTTCAAGATCTTTTGTATTTGAAATATGGAATGTATTATACAAAGCCACACTCAAATAATACTGTTTTATACGCGTGTACAGATGTGATTTTGAATATATTTCTCATGAAATAGCATGATGATAAAGAACTGCTCAAAGCATTCTGAAAGAAATGGTTTTATTTAAGATACCTTTTTCAGTAAAAAAAAAAACATAAAAAAGCTGTGAAATTCTTCTATAACTTCACAGAAATGCATAAAGCTTTCAATTCCCAATAATCTATTGCATTAAAAATTCTATAAAAAAATTATTACACCTGATTAGATGCAATGTTATTCCACATGTCCTTGCATGCAGTATCCATTCAACCTTACAGAGAACCAGATTAAAAGTGGAGTCACTTGCATTCCTATTGGCTGATTTAAATCTTCAAATTCAAATCAGCCAATAGGATTCCAGTAGCTCTCATCCTATTGGCTGATTTGAATTTGAAGATTCAAATCAGCCAATAGGAATGCAAGTGACGCTATATTTAAACGCGTAACTTGCATTCAATATTCAGTGGACGGTGGTGATTGTACAAAGAGGATCCCCCATGCTCCATAGCTCCGTGGTCACGGGTCTTCAGTTCCGCGGTTATCCCTGCTCCAGCTTGGTAATAGATAAAGATGGAAGATGTCGCCGGTTCCAAGAAGACTTCACCGCCGCATGGAAAAGGACCTTCTCCGTCGGACTTCAGGAACGGTGAGTACCTATTTGGGTCTTAGAGTTAGGATTTTTTTTTTTTGGACACTGAAAAAGAACAGAATGCGCTTTTAAGGGCAGTAAAAGAGCTGAATGCCCTTTTAAGGGCAATGCCCATACAAATGCCCCTTTAGGGGCAATGGTTAGTTTCGAATTTTTTAGTGTTAGGTTTTTTATTTTGGGTGGTTTGGTGGGTGGGGGATTTTACTGTTAGAGGGGGGACTTTTAAGGTAAAAGAGCTACCCTACAAAAGGACTATTCGTATCTTATTTTAGATAAGGGGCATTTTTATTTTCATAGGGATTAGGTTTATTTTATTTTTTTTATTTTTTTTATTTTCAATCAAGCTTTATTAAGACTACAATAGAGAAAAACAAATTAAAAAACACTGGTGCACACAGAAGGAGAAAAGGACAAATTACAGCAGACAACGAATTATTCTTCAATTATCATAAATCATCCTTTCTAACAGTATAGCCTAAATACAGATTTCTTAGTCAAGAATCTCAGTATATTTTAAAAACATCAGAGTGATAGGCTTTCTGTGAATCTATATGGAACTAGGTACACCGATAGTCTCACAAAAGTTGAAAATTTTTAACATTTTTCCAAAGTACTGTAACATTGTAAATTATAGTCTGAAATTTGTGTGTCAGAGTTCCTAAGGTGGAGGATGGAAAAGTAAGGAAGAAAAAGAAACAGAGGGAGGGGGAAGAGAAGGAGAGAAAAAAAAAGGGGGGGAATTAAGAAGAGGGCCGCGTCAGTCTCTCCTTACACAGGAGTGTTTCTCCTGGTAGCTAGCATTAATTTGTGGGTGCCCAGTTGGCTGATTTTATGGTAGTGGCATCTCTCCAGCTGAAGAAGCTCCTCGGCTGAGTGATCCCAGACTTCCATTTCCTGGGAATTATTCTTTTGGCTCCTGTGAGCATAATGAGCATCAAGGCCCGCTTGTGCGTTTCTCTAAGTTTTGGTAAACTGAGAAGGAGAATCGTTTCCGGGACATTTGGTATTAGGGTTTGCAGCTTATCAGACATGAGGCTTAACACTTTTGACCAGTATCCCTGCAATCTAGGACACGACCACCATATATGCAGGAGGGTGCCATGTTCTCCGCATCCCCTCCAACACAACGGGCTTGTAGTTCGGAAGTATTTGTGGAGCCTAACTGGTGTCAGGTATACCACCTACTTAATAACTTTAAATGTATCTCTTGCACAGTAGCAGAGGCCGACAATTGTTTTGTGAGGTGGAATGACTTAAGCCAGGTGTCTAGGTCAACATCTTTATTAAGGTCTCTGTTCCAGGCAATAGTGTATGCCGGTAGTTGTGTTTCCGTAGGGGGAAGCAGTAGCTTGTAAACTAAAGAAATCAAGCGTCTCGTTGGTGTAGTAGAGGTGCACAAATGTTCAAATGCAGTGAGTTCTCTTGAAAAGTTTTCTCTGTGTTGGTGATGTGTAAGGTAGTGAATGAGTTGGCAGTACCTTAGCCAAGATGAAAAGATATCGCCACATGTTTCTATTAAATGTTATTGGGAGCCTATTTTGCCATTTTTTGGTTTATTATTTTATGTAATGTTAGATTTTTATATTTTTTGTAATTTTAGATTAATTTCAATTTAGTTTTTTTATTTTTAAAGTAGATTTTTAATTTTAATTGTAACTTAGTATATTTTAATTTAGGTAACTGGGGTTAATTTATAGGGTGTTAGGTTAGGGGGCTTAGTAATTTAAATAGGTTAATTGCGTTGTGGGGTTTTGGCGGTTTAGGGGTTAATAGATTGATTAGGTTTATTGCGATGTGGGTGAATGGCGAATTAGGGGTTAATAGTTTAATTAGGTTAATTATGATGTGGGTGAATAGCGGATTAGGGGTTAATAATTTAATTAGGTTAATTATGATGTAGGTGAATGGTGGATTTGGGTTAATAGTTTTATTAGTCATTTCTCTATGGCACATAATAGAGACTCTAGCTGTGGGTTAATGGCGGTCTAGGGGTTAATAGATTTATTAGGTTAATTGTGATGTGGGTTGATGGCGGATTAGGGGTTAATAGCTTAATTAGGTTAATTGGGATGTGAGTGAATGGCGGGTTAGGGGTTAATACATATATTAGGGAGATCGCAATGTGGGTGAATGGCGGATTAGGGGTTAATAGTTTAATTAGGCATGTTGCTTTGTGGGGGTTGTCAGTTTAGGGGTTAATACTTTTATTATTAGTTGCGATGTGGGGGGGTGGCAGATATAGGGTTTTTTACGTGTCGGGTTTATTTTTGGGAGGCATGTTAGACTTTTACGGGAGATTTAACTTTTTTTTAATTTTCTTAGGCGCCGGCAGTTTCTAATGTGCCGTAAGTCACTGGCAACTCCAGAAATTTGTATTCACGCACATTTCTGGAAATCGCTAGTTTATCTGAATTATGGCACTTTATGAACTGCCGGCGGGGGTTAATGTGATTCCCCGATGTTCAAGGGGAAATTACGGGCGACGCGGGTTTCAGCAGTTACGCTGAAGCCTGTGCCGCATATGTTATCTCACCCATTGTCTATCTTTTTAAACAATAAAAATTCTGGAGTAGACTGTTCAATTGAATGGTTAGCGTTAAAAGACCACTTAATACAGTAGGATTTAATCATTGCCAAATATACAATAAAAAAAATACAATGTAATAGCTCTTATTTTAGATTTGAAATGAGCAGTAGAATATTTTCTAGCAAATTTTAAAGTTAATCCAATTTTCCCTCCCTTGTATCATGTTACACCCATCAGCCAATCATAAAATGCATATATTTATATACCGCGTAATTTTGCACATGCTCAGTAGACACTGGAGCTTCAGAAAGTGTGTATATTTAAAGAATATAGATGTTTTGATAATTGAAGTATATTGGAAAGTTGTTTTTAATTGTATGCTTTATCTGAATCATTAAACTTTAATTTTGACTTTAGTGGCCCATTAAGATTTTTTTTTAGGTTCTGATGCTTTTTGTTCTAACCAGTTTTTGAAGGTTTCAAATGAAATTTCCTAATGATGTTCAAGTGGTAACTATGCATGAAAATATGTTAGCAAGGTATGTTATAGTCAGGATCTAAGATTTAACATAATTTAAGTTAATTTTTACTTTTAATGAGCAACATAAAAATTTAGATCAAAGGTTTCTTGAAAAGCGTTACACAAAGGAAATGAGAGAAACATGTTTAATGAGAGCCTAAATGTAGAAGAGAAAAAGAAAAGTATTACAAAGCTTATATATTTTAGATCATGTTATGGTTCACTGTAGATGATAATAAAGACAGTGAAGATATGTCTATGCCTTGAAATATAATGTTATCCAATAGTGTTTAAAGGAACAGTAACATATATTTTTTTTCAGTACTTCCTTTAGCAGAGCACAAATGTTTTTATTCCCATTAGAACATAGAAACCACTTGTTTAGCTAATAGTTATGATAATACAGGAAACTCAATTAGAGTTAAAAATATTATAAAAGGAAATAATACTAAGAAGCTAACGGCTAGATTACGAGTTGTGCGTTAAGGTAAAAAAGCAGCGTTAACATGTCCTAACACTGATTTTTTACGCCCACTGCTAATGCGAGTCTTGCAGGTATAGGTGTACTGCACACTTGTTTGGCCTTACCGCAAACCGACTTACGTAAATTTCATAAACCCTATTTTCTATGGGACTTCCATAGCGCCGGTATTACGAGTTTGTCCTGGGAGGTCAAAAAGTGAGCGGTACAGCCTCTACCGACAAGATTCCTAACACATTCTAAAGTCAGTAGTTATGAGTTTTACACTACAACGCCATAGCATAAAACTCATAACTAAAGTGCTAAAAAGTACACAAACACCCATAATCTACCTATTAACCCCTAAACCGAGGCCCTCCCACATCGCAAACACTATAATAAACATATTAACCCCTAATCTGCCGCTCCGGACATTGCCGCCACTATAATAAACATATTAACCCCTAAACCGCTGCACTCCCGCCTCGCAAACACTAGTTAAATATTATTAACCCCTAATCTGCCTCCCCTAACATCGCCACCACCTACATTATACTTAGTAACCCCTTATCTTCTGCTCTGGACATCGCCGCAACCTACATTATATTTTTTAACCCCTAATCTGCCGTCCCTAACGTCGCTGCAGAGTCTTGCAGGTATAGGTGTACTGCACACTTGTTTAGCCTTACCGCAAACCGACTTACGTAAAGTTCATAAACCCTATTTTCTATGGGACTTCCATAGCACCGGTATTACGAGTTTGTCCTGGGAGGTCAAAAAGTGAGCGGTACAGCCTCTACCGACAAGATTCCTAACACATTCTAAAGTCAGTAGTTATGAGTTTTACACTACAACGCCATAGCATAAAACTCATAACTAAAGTGCTAAAAAGTACACAAACACCCATAATCTACCTATTAACCCCTAAACCGAGGCCCTCCCACATCGCAAACACTATAATAAACATATTAACCCCTAATCTGCCGCTCCGGACATTGCCGCCACTATAATAAACATATTAACCCCTAAACCGCTGCACTCCCGCCTCGCAAACACTAGTTAAATATTATTAACCACTAATCTGCCTCCCCTAACATCGCCACCACCTACATTATACTTAGTAACCCCTTATCTTCTGCTCTGGACATCGCCGCAACCTACATGATATTTTTTAACCCCTAATCTGCCGTCCCTAACGTCGCTGTCACTATTCTAAATTTATTGACCCTTTAAACTTAAGTCTAACCCTAACCCTAACACCCCTAACTTAAATATAATTTAAATAAATCTAAATAAAATTACTATCATTAACTAAATTACTCTTATTTAAAACTAAATACTTACCTGTAAAATAAAGCCTAAGATAGCTACAATATAACTAATAGTTACATTTTATCTAGCTTAGGGTTTATTTTTATTTTACAGGCAAGTTTGTATTTATTTTAACTAGGTAGAATAGTTACTAAATAGTTATTAACTATTTAATAGCTACCTAGCTAAAATAAATACAAGTTTACCTGTAAAATAAAACCAAACCTAAGTTACAATAAGACCTAATACTACACTACAATTAAATCAATTCCCTACTTTAAATACAATTAAATAAATTAAATTAAATTAGCTAAATCACAAAAACCCCCCACTAAATTACAGAAAATAAAAAACAAATTACAGATCTTTAAACTAATTACACCTAATCTAAGAGCCCTATCAAAATACAAAAAGCCCCCCCAAAATAAAAAAAAACCCTAGCCTAAACACCAATAGTCCTTAAAAGGGCCTTTTGCGGGGCATTGCCCCAAAGAAATCAGCTCTTTTACCTGAAAAAAATACAAACAACTCCCTCAACAGTAAAACCCACCACCCACACAACCAACCCCCCAAATAAAAGCCTAACTAAAAAAACCTAAGCTCCCCATTGCTCTGAAAAGGGCATTTGGATGGGCATCAGCCAATTGGAATTAAAGGTGAAAAAAATCCTATTGGCTGATCCAATCAGCAAATAGGATTGAGCATGCATTTAGCTCTATTGCTGCCCAAAGCCCTAACCTAAAAAATAAACCAACAAATACACCCTTACAAAATCCTAACACTAACCCCCGAAGATTCACTTACCGGGAGAATTCTTCATTCAAGCAGCAAGATGTCCTCACTGAAGCTGGCAGAAGTGGTCCTCCAGATGGGCAGAAGTGGTCCTCCAGACGAGCAGAAGTCTTCATCTAGACGGCATCTTCTATCTTCATCCGTCCGACGCGGAGCGGCTCCATCTTCAAGAAATCCGGTGCTGAGCATCCTCTTCAAACGACGTCTTCTTCGGAATGAATATTGCTTTAAGCAACGTCATCCAAGATGGTGTCCCTTAGATTCCGATTGGCTGATATAATTGTATCAGCCAATCAGAATTAAGGTAGAAAAAATCCTATTGGCTGATGCAATCAGCCAATAGAATTGAACTTTAATCCTATTGGCTGATCCAATCAGCCAATAGGATTGAGCTTGCATTCTATTGGCTGATTGGAACAGCCAATAGAATGCCAGCTCAATCCTATTGGCTGATTGCATCAGCCAATAGGATTTTTTTTTACCTAAATTCCGATTGGCTGATAGAGTTCTGCCGCGATGGAAGAAGACTTTCTCTGCCGTACTTCAGGAACGGTGAGTACCTATTTGGGGGTTAGAGTTAGGATTTTTTTTTTTTAGAATAGGGATTTTGGGCACTGTAAAAGAGCTGAATGCCCTTTTAAGGGCAGTACAAGAGCTAAATGCCCTTTTAAGGACATTAAGGACAATGCCCAAACAAATGTCCCTTTAGGGGCAATGGGTAGCTTAGGTTTTCTAGTTTTAGTTTTTTTATTTTGGGGGGTTTGGTGGTTGGGGGGGTTTACTGTTGGGGGGGTCTTAGAATTTTTTTAACGCAAAAGAGCTGTTTAACTTAGGGTGATGCCCTACAAAAAGCATTTTTAAGGGTTATTGGTAGTTTAGTATTAGATTAGGGGGTATTTTTATTTTGGGGGGGCTTTTTTATTTTCATAGGGATGAGGTTTAATGTTTTTATTTTTGATAATTTAGTTTATTATATTCTGTTATGTTAGACTTTTTAATTATTTGTAATTTTAGATTAATTTCAACTTATTTTTTTATTTTTAAATAATGTTAGATTTTTAATTGTAACTTAGTATTTTTTAATTTACGTAATTGGGGTTAATTTAGGGGGTGTTAGGTTAGGGGGCTTAGTAATTTAAATAGGTTGATTGCGTTGTGGGGTCTTGGCAGTTTAGGGGTTAATACATTAATTAGGTTTATTGTTATGTGGGTTAATGGCAGTTTAGGGTTTAATAGATTTATTAGGTTAATTGTGATGTGGGTTAATGGTGGATTAGGGGTTACTAGTTTAATTAGGTTAATTGCAATGTGGGTGAATGGCGGGCTTGGGGTTAATACATATATTAGGGAGATTGCAATGTGGGTAAATGGTGGATTAGGGGTTAATAGTTTAATTAGGCATATTCCATTGTGGGGGTTGTCTGTTTAGGGGTTAATACTTTTATTATTAGTTCCAATATGGGGGTGATAGCGGATATAGGGGTTTTGATGTGTTGGCTTTATTATTTAAAGGCGGGTTAGACTTTTATGGGAGATTTGATATTTATTTTTATTTTCACTGGCGACTCCAGAAATTTGTATTTATGCACATTTCTGGACATTGCTCGTTTATCCGACTTACGGCAGTTTATGAGCTGCCAGTGTGGTTTATGTTATTCCCCAATGTGCAAGGTGAAATTACGGGAAACACGGGTTTCAGCAGTAACGCTGAAGCCTGCACCGCATATGTAATTTTGCCCATTATTGGCTCAAAGTCAGGCTTCATTTTTGCTATCTTATTTCTGTTTTCCCACCATGCTGCTGGACACCTGCATGTGAGGCTAGTGTGCAGCAGTACAGTAACGGTCAAAAATGACAGTTACTATGTATACAATCACTGTGACAGCCATTCCCAGTAATGGACTTGTAAAGTCTAACCACCTTACGAAAGAAAACAGTGTATAATATTTATGAGTGCAGAAAATTAAGGTGAATTTAACCTCTTTGATGCACATTTCTCCTGCAGTGCATATGATGAACACAAGTTCGTCATACGGGGGGTTCCTCTTCTGATCCTGATACTGGGCACCGCCACACAGATGGGAACAGGAGACTGCAGCTCCTTTCCCCATCTCTGTCTTGCCTTGTTATATCACCACCGATGACATCACAAGGGGCAGGGCTAAGCGCTGAAGCTGACAGTGAGAGGCAGCTGGCTAGGTGGCTGGGGAAAAGCTCAGCCCTTAGGCCACTTACAAGGACAACTTACCCTTCCCTATCAAATGAGAGGTCACTTGCCACTGTAAGTTGCAGGTGATCACTGTTAAAATGGCAATAACCTGCAGCTGCATTAAAATTGGATTTAAAACTGAGGGGGGGGGGGAGCTTTAACGGAGCCCCTATCTCTCCACCCCACTTTTTAGGATAGAGGGACTATAACAAAATATCATATTAAAATAAGTGGTTTCATGTCCTTATAGCTCTGAAGTGATCGCTATAGTAAAACTGATATTCTGGCAGTAACCGCTAGCCTCATTTATTTTTACTGTTGATGTTACACTCATAGAACGTTGTTTGAACTAATAAAATAAAAATGTAAGAATCAAAATATAAAGGATAACTGAGGGAATGTAAAAATGGGTTAAACTGCCCTCTGGTAGAATTCTATATCATTTTAATTTTGTGCAATATTTGTACAATTGTATATTTATTTATTTTTTTCCACATTTTTTATTGAGGAATTCTACATTACAGATTCACAGTTTTTACAAGAATATACATTTCACAAAAGTACAGCTATAGAATAGTAAACATATTTGTACATCCTCGTCCCCATTACTAAAATTGTAGATCACTTTTGGATCTTTATAACTATATAGGGAAGTTGGGGTTTTTAAGAGATATAGGCCTAAGTTAAGCCATCTGATAACATTCAGTAAAAGGTATCTATAAACTCAATATTTAACATTATGTAGAGAAATGACATATCTTATAAAGTTATAAGAAGATTTGTGTGAGGACAATTCTAAATCTAATTATGCTAATCAACCATACTAAGTCAATATGAACCTAACTTTATCTTCCACAAGAGGATTATGTGTATGGGTGTAGTTTCTGCCATGTTAAGGTACGTTTTTCCCATTTAGCACTTAAGTTGAACACTATGACATATTATTGCTTGTTAAGGAAAGGGTATATCTTGTTTATGTCTTTTCCGTGGCCTTGGCCGCTGGTCGCAAGAGAGGAGCTAGTGTAATGTTGGGCTAACATACAAGAATGATGATGATTAAACCCCAAGATGTACTAGTGTTATAGTAAGAGTTCACTAGAGGCCCCCCACTAACCCCCAGAAAATGCTTACGAGTATATAAAATGGCCTCTTGGCAATAGCAGTACCTATATAGTAAGCATGAGTGGAAATATGTCAGAGAAATTCATATGCTCCATACAATATGACTGTGAATGTTTGTGAAATCTAGCGGTACAGCATGATTGCTAGGGTTGAAATAAACTGTAACCGTGAACATAGGAAACATATTCAAATTAACTTGCTAAAGTGTACCTACTATGCTATAACAGATAGTAATACCAAAATGAAGTGCAGACAAATAACTCCTATATGCTGCTAGCTTAATGTAGATATTTTTCGACTCCATGGGTTGATCACCGTAGGTCCCCCACTAACCCCCTGAGAACACCCGCAAATATATGGAATGGCATCTTGGCAGTACACATATATTAAGCGTTAGCGGAAATATGTCAGAGAAAATCATGTGCTCCATACAATATCACTACGAATGTTTGTGGAATCTAGAGGAGAAGCATGGTTGCTACGGTTAACTATGAACATACAAAACACGTACAAACTAACCTGCTAGGGTGCACATACTGAGCTATAACAGTTATAACTAGCAGAGCATAGTGCGGACAAATAAATTCTAAACACTGCTAGCTTTTCTGCAACATAGGATACTAAAGCATCATGACATGGGTGTTTTTCGGCTCCGTGAGTTGATTATGAGAATGAAAGAGCCTGAAAAAAACCCTCCAATGCCATCCTGCAAATGGTTTTAACAATGCATCAGTGGTAAAGTGAGTCCCATAGTATGTTTCTGTTATGTTCCTACAGGAGAATTCACAAGGAGTAAATTGCTGTGCATATCATAGGTGGTCTTAAGCTGGCAATTGATTGTTTCACCGATATGTATCAGATATGTGGCCGCAGATGAGAAGCTAATACAGTTAACAACCTTGTTCTTTTGGGAGGTCCCCCCCTGACTCCCATGTGTATGCTGTCTGCATCATAGATCTTTCCCTCCGCAGAGGTCCGGATCATATGCCATCTAGATCTTTAGTCTGTAGCACTGTGCTTAGAAAAACGTTTTCCCACCTAGCTGTTTTTGGGGTTTTATTCGGCAATACCTGAGGCGCCATGTTGTGTTGGGATCTGCGCTTAGCGGTAGAGGTAGTCTTCGAGTATGCAGGCTCCCTCTTTTGGTAACTTGGAGCTAGAAAGTTTGTTGAAGCTGTTGAGGTTGGAACCTCTTCAAGGTGGCAATTTAGTAAAAAGTCTAGCGGGGCACGATCAATGAGGCTTTGAAAGAGTGCCTCGAGTTTGTGCCAGTGCGCATCATGAGTGCCTTTTGGGCCTTTTTCCTCCACAGAAGCCAGTTTAACTGTAGCGTGTTGCAGATCTGTTCGGTTTCACTTTTCTTTAAAGATCTCTGGTCACCCTCTTTTATTATAGGTAGTGTTGGTAAGGGCTATATTTATAAGTCAGTATGGCCAGCTAAGGCAAAGGACACAGGTTACCGAGGGGAGTTCCCTCGCCTATTGTGTGCCGCCACACTAGGCCCTTGTAGTCTGGGTCCAAACTCCAGGATCAAGAATACAGCGTGTGATCAGATATGTGCGATATTACATGATAGCGTGCCAACAAGATGTGTTAATCTAATGAATTTTTGCTGTAGAAAGACACTTTTAACTGACAGATATTTTATACCTACTCATTGTCTGCATAAATTGCAAGATGGCAAATAGTGACAAAAATAATAATTATTCTCTTTTCTGATTTTCATTTGTTATGTTTAATTGAACCATAAATTATAATATTGCTGTTTTGGAAAGTTGAACTGATTTAGGAAATAATGATTCCCATGCTGCTATTTATTAAGTGCACCACATTTGCATTTACCATAGTGCTATTGTCTCATATTATTATATTTCTGCAAACTAAAGTTATTTTCTAAAAAATTTCTAATGAAAAAAATTAGATAAAATTAGGGTTGTTTTGGTGTCCATTATTCATCCGGACAGTCCAGTGTTTAAGAAGGCTGTCCAGTAAAAGTTTCACAAATATACTGTACACTTAATTGTCCACTTTTTTTTTAAAAGGGATACTAAACAGTGGTGCTTTAGTAAATCAAAGTAAACCTAAAAAGAGACAGGTTTTGTAAAAAACAGCAAAAAACGGAGCTGACTTAGGTTACATTCTGATTGATCTAGGCATGAGCATGCACTACCAGAACCTAATCTCTAACCACACATATATATGGTGCACTGTAATTCCCCCATCTTCAATATTTTTTTGCCTTTGCCTGGGGGGTTCAAGTGAACCTTTGAGAATGAGGTTTACAAGGGGGGCTTTGCCCACCTTGAACCCCCCAGGTGGAGGCAATAAAGATAGCGGAGATGGGGGAATTACAGTACATTGTATACAGTATATGTTAGATGTGCTGACTCGATGAAGCGCATGACCTCTGAGGGGAGTTGCATTCAAACAGCTGAGCGGTGTCACAAGAAGTGACGAGGTCCAGTATTATTATGGGTTGAGGAATATTTTAGATTCCAAAGTAACTCTTGACTGAGAGAAGGCAAGCCCCTCCACTGACAGGTTTGCTGAAAATATTCTGTCTTGTGACTCGTCATGATCGTCATGCTGCTCATTGCTAAAAACAACAAAAAAGTCATCCACAGCACATGGCCCTTACCATGATCTGCTGCTCACAACCAACCCACAACAATCAGCAACAGCACGTGACACACTGACACTTATACACAACACAGTCGCACAACATCATTAAAAATAAATAAAGCACAATTTTTAATTTTAAGTTTTTCTAACTCTGCCCCCTCCCCAGCCCTGGTGCAGTGGCCTGCACTGGTAATAATTTCACCCCCATCTCTGAGCAGGCAGGGTGTTTGAATACTCGTGCACAGACCTTCACTGGATCTGTGCGTATGCCACTGAAAAACAGTAATACCTTTTACTAGAAGCATTTTTGCTAATGTAGGTAGAGGTTAAATTGTAAACACTTCATTTCAATCATAAATTAAAATTGAAATGAATATATTTAATGCAGTAGAAGACCTAATCAACACAGGGCCCTGGTGCTATGTGAACTAATAAGCAATAGTTATACATAGTTCTCTGTAAAATTAGTATATATATATACAGTATGTTTGTGTGTGTGTATATATGTAAATATATATATATATACTTCTGACTGGTGAGAGTATGGCCTCTAATTATCAAGCTCCTTAAGGAGCTTCATGGCCGTTGTTTCTGGCGAAATCTTCAGACTCGCCAAAAACAGCAGTTATGAAGCAGCGGTCACAAAGACCGCTGCTCCATAACCTGTCTGCCAGCTCTGAGCAGGCGGACAGACATCACCGGAAATCAACCCGATCGAGTACGATCGGGTTGATTGACACCCCCCTGCTGGCGGCCGATTGGCCGTGAGTCTGCAGGGGGCGGCATTGCACCAGCAGCTCACAAGAGCTGCTGGTGCAATGCTGAATACAGAGAGCATATTGCTCTCCGCATTCAGCGAGGTCTGTCGGACCTGATCCGCACTGTCGGATCAGGTCCGACAGACCTTGATAACTTTGGGCCTATGAATTTATCGTGTTTTCTACTATATGGGCTCCTCCCAACATTTGAGAGACATGTGCACGTAGCATACTAAAAAGGACATAAAAAACAAATTCTTTCTTTCAGGAGTCAAGCTGAACACATTAGGTGAGAAGCTACTCCCAGGTGGCAACCGAGTCATAGAACAAGCTATTGAACTGCTGTTCGTTCCTGGCAGACTGCTTCTCGTTCTGTTTTGCATATATGTGGAGCCACCAGTTGCTGCTTCTGAGCCTTCAGAATCCTAGGTTTTCAACAAAGTATACCAAGAGAAGAAAACAAATTAGATAATAGAAGTAAATTGTAAAGTCGATTCAAATGACATGATCCGTTAAGAATCATGAACGTTTAATTTTGACTTTACTTTTTACTGTCTCTTTAAGTATGGAACAGTCTGCAAGAACCTGCTATAAGCTATACAATTTAAAGAACACTATCTCTACTTCCTCTTTTCTTTGAGCTAAGTGATTTTGCTCTCTTATTTAACATTAAGAACTACATATTTCTTGGGGGTTCCAGAGTCTGTGTTTCTCCTGTCATTATTCTTTGAAAGGATATGCACTGTCAGGAGTTGTGTATTTCCACATAAAGGGGCCTATTTATCAAGCTGTCAACCGCAAATACGCTGGAATTCCACGTAATTGTGGCGAGCTTGATTCCCCTTAGTTATCAAAAGACTACAGGCCAGCAAAAGTAGAATTTTGTGACGTAACATACGATCCGCTGGTTTCAGTCCGACACAGATCAATGCTTACATCACTACAGATGTTCTGAATGCAAATTCGGCACTATCTGACTACTTTTGCAAGTTAACAAAAATCTACCAGGTACGCTCGCCACTATTCCGGCCCAGCGTACCTGGTTTTCAATCCGCCGCCCTGGAGACGGCGGATGTCATAGGAATCAATGGGAGTCTGAAAGCAGCGAAAGCTTATGTTCGCTGCTGCCTGATATCCCATTGATTCCTATGGTATAATAAAAGTAACGTTTACACCTAACACCCCAACATGTACCCCGAGTCTAAACACCCCAAATCTGCCGCCCCACCACCGACGCCACCTACATTATACTTATTAACCCCTAATATGCTGCCCCTACTCTGCCGCCACCTACATTATACTTATTAACCCCTAATCTGCCACCCCGACACCGCCGCCACCGCCGCCACCTACATTATACTTATTAACCCCTAATCTGCCACCCCGACACCGACGCCAACTACAGTATACTTATTAACCACTAATCTGCTGCCCCGACACCGCCGCCACCTACATTATACTTATTAACCCCTAATCTGCCGCCCCTACTCCGCCGCCACCTACATTATACTTATTAACCCCCTATCTGCCGCCCCGACACCACCGACACTTACATTATACTTATTAACCCCTAATCTGCCGCCCCGACACCGCCGCCACCTACATTATACTTTTTAACCCCTAATCTGATGCCCGACACCGCCGCCACCTACATTATACATATTAACCCCTAATCTGCCGCTCCAGACACTGCCGCCACCTACATAAAGTTATTAACCCCTATCCCGCCGCCCACCGCAACTAAATAAAGTTATTAACCCCTAAACCTAACAACCCGCTAACTTTATATTAAATATTAACTCATCCCTATCTTATAATTAATTTAAACTTACCTTTAAAATTAAATTAAACTATATTAAACTAATAATTAACCTACCCTAACTGTTATACTGTACTAAAATTATATTAAACTATATTAAATTAATAATTAATCTAACCTAACTTTTATAATAAAATTACATTAAACTATATTAAATTAATAATTAACCTAACCTAACTTTTATAATAAAATTACATTAAACTATATTAAATTAATAATGAATCTACCCTAACTTTTACAACAAAATTACATTAAACTACAAATTAAATTAACTATATTATATATTTAGAAACCTAACACTACTCAAATAATTTAAATCTACACTAAAAAATTACTAAATTACAAAAAAACTAAAAACTAAGTTACAAAAAATAACAAACACTAAGTTACAAAAAATAAAAAAGAAATTATCAAAGATTTAAACTAATTACACCTAATCTAAGGGCCCTATGAAAATAAAAAAGCCCCCCCAAAATAAAATAACCCCTAACCTACAATAAACTACAAATAGCCCTTAAAAGGGCCTTTTGCAGGGCATTGCCCCAAATAAATCAACTCTTTTACCTGTAAATAAAAAATACAAACAACCCCCACAACAGTAAAACTCCCCACCCACACAACCAACCCCCCAAATAAAAGCCTAACTAAAAAAACCTAAGCTCCCCATTGCCCTGAAAAGGGCATTTGGATGGGCATTGCCATTAAAAGGGCATTTAGCTCTATTGCACCCAAACCCCTAATCTAAAAATAAAACCCATCCAATAAACCCTTAAAAAATCCTAACACTAACCCCTGAAGATCGACTTACAGTTTTGAAGATCCAACATCCATCCTCCAAGAAGCCGGCAGAAGTCTTCATCCAAGCGGCCGAATTCTTCATCCAAGCCCGCAGAAGTCTTCACCCAGACGGCATCTTCTATCTTCTATCTTCATCCATCCGGCGCGGAGCGGCTCCATCATCCAACATCCATTAAGATTGAGCTTTCATCCTATTGGCTTATCCAATCAGCCAATAGGATTGAGCTTGCATTCTATTGACTGATTGAGCTTTCATCCTATTGGCTGATCCAATCAGCCAATAGGATTGAGCTTGCAGTCTATTGGCTGATTGGATCAGCCAATTGGATGAAAGCTCAATCAGTCAATAGAATGCAAGCTCAATCCCATTGGCTGATTGGATCAGCCAATAGGATGAAAGCTCAATCTTATTGGCTGATTGCAACAGCCAATAGGATTTTTTAAACCTTATTTCCTATTGGCTGATTAAATGGTTTAGTATAATGGCAGTGCTTAGTGACATACAAATAAAGCTGGGAAAAAGCCGAATAGCAGCGAGATTGATGACTGTTTAGTTAACAACAGTCCGCTGCTCATCGCCCAGTACTTGGTGCGCGGCTTTTTGACAGCTTTTTTGTTAACTATGTAGAACGTATTCAGGTCCGCGGCAGCGATGTTAGGCGATGTTAGGCGAGCTTATTGGTGCAGGCAAATGCAGCACAGTTGACGGCTTGATAAGTAGGCCTCTTAGGCTTTATGTCTGTTGGAAGTGAAATTACAGTCTCAGTTCCTGTGTATTGGAGATATATTTCCGCCAGTTCCCTGTACCTGCATACTGTGGCATAGCTGAGAAATTATGTCAGACCTGCCAAATTAAAAAAAAAAAAAGTCACAGTATCCTCTAATTTACATATTCATTGTACAGTATGTTCTGAAGCAGGGTTGTCAGACCTAAAACCCTAAAGACACAATAAGGCCCTGCAACTCATATGAAGATTTCCGGAACTCTGTGTGTATAGATGGATTTGATATATTTATCCTTCTAATAATAAGAAAAGGAGGAAGAAAAATAAAAATAAACTGTAAATAAATAAAACAAAGTATACACAGATACTCTCAAACATGTGGTTAGATGTTTTGAAAAGGTTATAACTACTTAAATCCATTTAGGGTTAATGAGATTGTCTACCAAAACATATTATGTAACATTACATTAATTAAACATAAGAAAGACAACAAGACATAAAAATTGGATTGCAAGCCATTTTGCTAGCAATATAGAAAAACTCCAAGTTGTCTAGCTGAAAATTGCACAATAATGTACAGCTGACTATATTATTTATAATGATTATAATTGTATTGGGCTTCACAATGTTGTCTGTTGCCAGTATCTATCTATATACTACCTAAAACATTGCAAGAAACTTTGCAAAATCCATACCATCATCAATGTATAAATTA
The DNA here is from genome assembly GCF_027579735.1 of Bombina bombina. NCBI lineage: Eukaryota > Metazoa > Chordata > Amphibia > Anura > Bombinatoridae > Bombina > Bombina bombina. Next base: position 278,417,143 of record NC_069499.1, read on the forward strand.
CTTTACACAAACCTCAAGGCTGATCTTTCTCAAAGTTCTGATGATCTTACATCATAGGGAAGGGTTAAGAAGTCAATAGTTGCCTGTCAAAAATTATATTTACCTAATCAATCAATCAATCAGTACAGAAAGATGATTTCCTGTGTTTTGCCCGATCTACAATCATTTACTGACACAGAGTGTTTTAGTTGAAATACTTTTTATTAATGTTTCACATCAAATACATCATAATGTTACACCATGTATCAGATCAGTTGCATAAAGTCTCTCATCCACAATAGGATGATAGGAAAATAAACATTACACATTGAACATTGTATTTTCTCCTTTTTTTCTAACTCCTCCCCCCTCCCCTTTTCTATTTCCCACCTCCAACAATAAACTTTTTTATAACTGAATAAACTTTCAACTGTGAACCTTTCCTATCAAGCAGTGTCGTTATTGTTAGAAAAAACTTTAAAACATTAAAACATGTTCCTCCAAATAAATAAAAGTGTGAACTATCTGTTAAGTTACTTAACTCAAAAATATCATCTTTATGTAGAAGTAGGTATAACAGGTACACCCAACCCCCTCTGTTTATTTAGAATCCAAGAGGACCAAATTTTAAGAAAGTTTTCTGATGTACCTTGCATCCAAGCTGCTGCTTCAGACTTATTATATATGTCTTCAATTTTATCAAGTACCTCACTCCACTCTGGGGCCCCCACCTTCCATTTCCTGGCTATACATATTCTAGTAGCTGTGCATGCTATATTAACCCATTTGTTATTGGAGTGATTTAATTTATCTAAGTGAATGTGTATTAAGGCCTTCGCGGGTGGGAGTATGAAAGAGTCGTCCAGAACTCTCTTAAATAGTTGTGTAAGTTTGTCCCATATAGGTTGTATCTTTGGGCACCCCCACCACATGTGGTGGTAAGTACTCAGTTCTGAGCAGCCCCTATAGCACAACATATTATTCTGAGGCATATAATGCGACGTTTTTAGTGGCGTCAGGTACCATCTGTATGCTGTTTTTATCGAATTTTCCACTAGATCTGCCCCAATTAGACCTCTGCCTAACTCTGAAAAAACTTGTCTCCATTCCACCTCACTCAGGGTTAAGCCTAAGTCTTGTTCCCATTTGTTATGCAACAGCGGTTGAGTTATGTTTTTCGCTTCCTGGATCGCCAGATATAAGCGTGAGATCATTTTTTTGTTTCTACCAGGTGACAAAGTGATGTGTTCCAGAGTAGAAACCGGAGAACCCGCCACACCTTGTCTATATTTATTTATAGCATGTGACAGTTGGAGGTACAAGAACCAATGTAGAGTGTGCGGACTTACTTTATCTCTTAGTTGTGTGTATGTCAGCATTTTCCCTCTGTCCAAGTAATCTGCTACCCTGTATAATCCCTTTTTTTCCCATTTAGTTATTTGTTTTTGGAAATCTGTTGGTAGCAATGCCCCTATTGGTATTATAGTAGTTCGTGGGGAGAGTAGTTTCAGTGTATTAGTTAGAGATCTCCAAATGGCCTTGGATTCTTCTGTAATTTTTAGTGTAAATAATTTTTGGCTATATGTGTTAGGTGAGTTCCAGAGAATTTCTCCTGGGGTGTTTAGTCCTCCTATATCCGTCTCAATATTAGGCCATGTGATACCTCTGCAATCCTTATTTAGTAATGTACATTGCGCTAGTCTGGCTGCTTGATAATAGTCTCTAAGATTAGGGATCCCCACACCCCCCAATTGTTTGTGAGTTTTTAAAACGTGAGCAGCTATTCTGGCAGTTTTATGTCCCCTTATAAATCTAATAAGTTCCGCTTGCATCTCCTCCAGTTCCCTCAGTGGGATTTTAATAAGTAAGGCTCTGAATAGATACAACAGCCTTGGTAGGATATTCATTTTTATTATAGACAGTCTTCCCAGCCAAGAGAAATTCCCTTTTTTCCATTTGGTTAAGTCTTTCCTAATACTTTTATATATTGGGTTATAGTTTACTGTATGTAGTGTATCTATTGTGTCTGTAATATTAATTCCTAAATATTTAATAGATTTACTAGACCATACTAGATCAAAATTAGCTTCTATCAATTTGCGGGTGTGCGTTGGTAGTGACAAAGGGAGTGCTTCGCATTTATCAGAGATTACCTTGAAACCCGATATCTTGGAGAAATCCTCTAACAGGTGGTATAAGTTGGGCAGCGATATCATAGGTTTTGTAATCGAGAGTAGGATATCATCTGCGAATAACGATAATTTATATTCACCTTTCTGCAATTAGACCCCATGAATATCTCCAGAGTTACGTATGCATGCTGCTAAGGGTTCTACACACAAAGCAAATAGCAGTGGAGAAAGTGGGCAACCTTGTCTGGTGCCATTTAAAATATTTATAGATCTAGACTGGTATCCCGCTGCTCTTATAGTTGCTACTGGTTGGGAGTAAATATTCTTGATCGCCTCTATGAATTTGTTACCAAACCCCACATGCACCAACACTGCCCCCATATATAGCCAATCAACCCTATCAAACGCCTTCTCTGCATCCAGGGATAAGAGCAGAGAAGGCGTTTCTGTACCTTTCAAATAGTCCACCAAAGCTAATGTGCGTCTAATGTTGTCCGGTGCTTCCCGGTCTTTAATAAACCCCACCTGATCGGGGTGTATCAGTGATGGTAAATGATGTTTAAGCCTGTTAGCCAAAATTTTAGTAAAGATTTTCACATCTTGGTTGATCAGTGAAATTGGTCTGTAGCTTTGTGTCAATTTGGGATTTTTCCCAGGTTTAGGGATTACGATTATTTTAGCTTGAAGTAGCTCTGAGGGAATTGGTGTACCATTTAAAATGTCATTACAGAATTTGTGGAGATGGGTGGTCAAGTCATTTTTAAATAATTTGTAGTACTCTCCCGGGAATCCGTCAGGGCCAGCCGCTTTACCCATTTTAAGATCTTTAATTGCGGTAGCTATTTCAATTAATGTGATCTCTGCATCTAAGGCTTTCGCGTCAGCATCCTCTAATTTAGGTAGCTTTGCTAACTCTAAAATCTGTTCTCTAAGTTTTAACGTCAGGGGAGAATGGCAGACCTTCTTTCCATCGTAAAGGGTTTCATAGTATTGAGCAAATTCTTCCGCAATTTCTTGCGGGTGGGATGTCAACGTGCCATCTGGTTTTTGTATCTACGTTATTGCAAAGGATTTTGTTTTGTCTCTTAACCGATTAGCTAAAAATCTATCAGGTTTGTTTGCGTATAAAAAATAAAATGTTTTCAGTCTATTTATGGCTCTCATGGAATTGTCGGCTAAAATTTTAGATAACTCTTTTCTTTTAGTATTTAACGTGTTCAGGGTTGATTGTGATAGTGTGGTTTGGTGCGACTTTTCTAGATGTTCTATTTCTTGTTGTAAGGATCTCACCACTTCTTTAGTTCTCTTCAGATATAGAGCTTTTTCTTTTATGAGCAAGCCCCTGATGTACGGTTTATGAGCCGCCCACCCCATTACCGGTTTGATTGATGGGCCTACATTAAATCTCCAGTATTCTTTAAGGCTATTTAGAATGTTAGTTTGGGTGTCAGGGTGTTTAGCAATGTAGGGTCATACGTCCATGATTTTTGTCTATTTAAATCTACTAGTCCTTTTAGTTGTATCTGTATTATAGAGTGGTCTGACCAAACTGACGCATGAATGGACGAAGAGATCAGGTTAGGGAGTAAAATTTGGCTGATATAAATATAATCCAATTTTGTATATAGCTTGTGAGCTGGTGAGTAATATGTGTGATCAGTAGTTTGGCCATAGAGTGCTGTCCAGGAGTCTATTATATTATGAGATTCAAGTTCTTCTCTAATCACTTTAGTTATCGAGTTTAGTCTCCGTTGTTTGTTTGTGAGTCTGATTGTGTTAGTGTCCCATAGTATCTTTAAGTTCACATTAAAATCTCCTGCCACAATCATTAGTGTTTGTGACCACTGAGTTAGCAAGTGTGAGAGCTTGTTAAAGAAATCGTGTTGCTGCTCGTTAGGTGCATAAATGTTGCATAATGTTATTTGTGTGCCCTGAATGGTTCCTCTTAGTATGAGATATCTACCCTCCTTATCTCTAATCACCTCATCTTTAGTGAATTGGAGTGAGTTGTGCAGCAGTATCGAAACCCCCCTCTTTTTTGCATCAGTTGTGGAGTGAAAGTGCTGCAGGAAATGCTTATCCCAATATTTGGGAGATTGATTATGAGTAAAATGTGTCTCTTGTAAAAAAATTATTTTGGCTTTCATGTTATTGTATTGGGTAATTGCCGTTCTCCTCTTAACATTTGTGTTTAGGCCTCTAACGTTGTGTGATATTATATGTAGTTTAGGGTCCATCTAAGAGATCCTTTTTTCGCCTCCCCCCTCCTTCTCTCATACCTGTATAGTGTTCCTTTTCTGGTTCCTGTATGTTCCTTGCTCCCTTCAGGCCAGCTTTGGCATGGAGAAACTTTCTCGACCACTGCTCGATAGTAAAATGAAAAAGAAAAAAACCCAAACATTAAACAAAAACATAATATGAAATAAATAAAACATACTGTGTCTTCTAACTAGTTGCAACGACACTATATTCCTACTGAGTGTGCATAATTGAGTACGATTTTCAACATTTGGAGATCCATAATTAACTAAACAATATTCCTAGTCCCTGAGCAACCTACTCTTGACTGCTAATAACTTATAAAAAGAATAGTAAGATAGAATAACCTGTATAGCTGATTATCCGCTAATCTTTTGTTAACTAACAATGAACTCTGTTGTAACCCTCTACACTTTATCGTGAATTCCCTATGCTATTCGTCCTAGAGATAACTTCTTTTTTATCTATGAGACTCTCTCTCAAACAAACTTAGCCATGTAAGTTCTTGAACAGTTCGCTCAAATGTCCAGGATAGAGTCATGAGTCTGGATGATGATCCTCCCTTTTGGTAGGAAGGCAAAGCTAAATATGATTAACTAGATGCCTCAGATGATTCTCTATATCTTAAGAGTCTTTCAAGGTCTCTGTTTCCTTTTGGGGACTTTCGTCCAACGTCCTTTTTGAATCGTTCCTTTTAGGAGCTGTGATCGGTTTTTCGAGTTGTCTTGACGATTTTCTGGGAGCTCCGGACATTCTAATTTCAGCAGCTGACATAAATCCGGGATGTCTCGCTTCTCTTTGATGGTGAAGGTATTACCTTCATGGAGTATATGTAATGCGAAGGGGAATCCCCATCTGTATGTGGTCTGATTTTTCCTTAGCAATTGTGTTAATGGACGTAGGGCAAATCTTTTTTGCAGAGTTGTAATACAAAGGTCCTGATAGAATTGTATAATAGAACCCTGAAATTTAAAAGTAGGGTTTTTCCTTGCTGCCGTCATGATTTCCTCCTTTTCTTGGAATCGGAAAAGCTTGACTATCACATCTCTTGGGGGATCAGAGTCTTTGGGCTTTGCTCTCAGAGCTCTGTGAGCCCTTTCCATCTGGAATGTCCCCTCCGTGGAGGAGCCTGTGATTGCTTGGAATAGTTGAAGTAGATAATCTCGAAGGTTTGCTGTCGCTATTATTTCTGGTATCCCTTTTAAGCGAATATTGCACCTTCGGCTCCTGTTTTCCAGGTCTTCTAGTTTGTCATTAATGTCCGCTATTTCTTGCTGTTGTACAGCTAATTGTTGATTGATATTTGTGATATCATCTTCAATAGTTTCCTCTTTTTGTCAAATATTGAGGCTATATCTTGTTTGGAGACAAGATTATTTAAATCACTTTTAGTTATTGACATATTGCAGTCCCCGTGAGAAGTTGTTTCTATGTCCTCATCCATTTCTATCTCATCTTCAACAGCTCCCTTTTCCAGTAGCTTATCTCCCTTTTGGGGTTTAAAAAAGATGCTGGCTGCTGCGGGTTTATTTACAGATCCTAATTTGTTCTGTCTTCTTACAGACATGTTAACTTGCAGAGGTTGGAGCAGGGTAAAGCTGTACTCCTATATCTGAGGGTATGTAAGTAGAGTCTGTGATAGTAAGAGTATCAGCCCAGTTGTTTTGGCGCTAAAATGTTTGTCTAAACCTTCGCAACAGTTCATATATAGTAAAGGGATCTTATTGATTTATACGTTGCTTGTCTGTATTAAATTGCTCTTTTCTTAAGTGTTGCTTTTTTCCATTCAGCCCAGTGTGACATGTGAGAGGCTGTGTATAGCCGTGGAATAGCTTTTCTGTATCAGTGACTTTTTTCCCCCCACAGCAGCGTGTGTTTAAATTGTGTCATAAATCCTTTACTTCATAAGAGCATCTCTCAGTACTGTCAAGGGTATGTGTTGTAGGTTACATTTTAAGTATTGCCCCATGGTTTTATTGATTTGCCTCCGTATGCATCTCTGATCATATTCCCACGTGGCTGCTATATTAACATGGCGTGTGAGCGTGACCGTCTTCTTCCCTCACCCTGCTATTGCCTCCTGTATCAATCGGCACATTTTCCCCCTCTTACCGGGTTGTGGTCTGGCCGAACATCTTTAGTTACCCTGAGCTCCCCGGTCATAAACCTCTGCAGATCCGCGGTCTGCCTTTCTCTGGGTTGTTTTCTGTGTCGCCATAGACCGGGAGACCTCCGATGTTGTGCTGCTTAGTCGGCTTCCTATTTAATCATATGCCGCTCTGTTGTCACTGCCCAATCAGTGTGGGGACAAACTGCAAGTGTTTTTGGGGTCCTCTCAGGGTCTGCACATATTGGATCTTCTCTTATAACTTTGATCGCACACGGAGCAGTTGGACTATGCGTCCGCCATTGAGCTTGGTTAGGCACCGCCTTGACACAGAGTGTTTTAAAGGGGCATACTACTCATATGCTTAATCACTTGAAAGTGATGAAGCATAACTGTAAAAAGCTGACATGAAAATATCATCTCTATGTAAAAATGGAAGATATTTTACCTCAAAATGTCTTCAGCTCAACAGAGAAAGTGCTCTGTGAAGTTATACTTCAGCTGCTATCCAGCTGCAAGTTGAAAAAAGTTGGAAAAAAAAACTGCGGTCATGCTTTGCTTAGCTGTGAACTCATGAGATTTCTCTGAAATCTTGTGAGATTTTATAGTAAACTTCCTTAAATTAATAGGAAAATAACATGACTGTGCCTGCACATGCCAAATGCACACTTCCTTGCAAGTCCTGGGAATACAGTGATGTGCTGTGAGGTCAGTGGCTGGTGAGGCACTGGCTAGTATCAACGCCAGATAAACACATACTGTATATGAACTCAGTAGAGGTTCAATTGTTAGATACATAAAAGTCTGCAGAAACACTTAGGCACACACAAACAAAGAAATTCAAAGGCACACACACACACACACACACACACACACACTCATAGACACACACAAACAGAAACATTAAAAGGCACACACACAGACATACACACACACACATAGACCAGTGGCGGCTGGTGACTTTTGAAGATGAGGGAGCACTAGCCCCGCCCCTCAGATGGCTCCACCCATTTTATTGTGTGTGTGTGTGTGTATATATATATATATATATATATATACACACATACATACATACACACACTCTGCCAGTTACCTTAACACATCCTTGTACAAGGTATGTACATAACTAACCTGTGTATATTGAAAGACAACAGCACCACATACACCTTGCAGTTACTATATATATATATACTGGGTACAAGAGTCCTGTTACTGGGGCAGTATAAGGACATATATATATATATATATATATATATATATATATATATATATATATATATATATATATAGTGTAGTGATAAAAAAAGGTGCCTGGAAACAACACAGATTTCCTGACAGCCTCTACTCTACTTCCAATTTCAGACTGCTCCAATAAATCATAACTCCTTCTAAAAATAGCACTTTAAAGGGTAATGAAACATTCACTTATTTGTGTATCCTTGTCCTCAATGTATCATTATCATTATATAAATATATATATATATATATATATATATATATATATATATATATATATATATATATATATACACACAATAAATACATTGCTAAGAGACTACAGAACAACCAAGCAAAATGATAACCGTGCTAGACAAATATTTTCTAGTTAAACATATTAGGAATATTTGGTTCTAGTTATATCTAATAGCTGTGTTTAGCTTTTCACGTTATCAAGTTAAAACAATCTTCATTTTCCAGTTTAAATTAAAACTACGTAGTCAGTGTCAAATGTTTCATTTTGGGAGAATAAGATTCAGAAACAAAATTTTAAATCTCTAATCCTGAGTTTTAGGCTAACAGCGGCACAGAGTTTGTGATTAGGTCCAGGACTCATTCATGTTTTTTGTGCCCACTTGATAAATAAGGAGGTAAACATATGTCACCTTGTGCCCAGCTACAATACAAGCATCGCACTCGCAAACATGAGAAGTACCAGCGTGTAAGTGACATTTTATCAAAAATAGTCCTAATGATCTTAAACAACTTTTTAAGTCACTGCTTGGCACAATAACACTCATAGCTTCTTAAAAATATATACATACATATATCTGTTTTTTGATGTAAAAACCACACACATTTTAGAAGGACAAGTAGCACTGCAACATCATACACCCAAAATCCGAGAGTCCCTGAGATCACTCTACTAGTGGAAGGAGAAACGGTACAGGTGCAAAATACATACACACATCATCTACTGTCAATGTATGCTCTGAATTTATATATATATATATAAAATACGTGTGTATATGTTAATTTAACAAATACCCAGACACAACGTGATGAGTAAAACACCATCAGAGCTGTCTGCATATTGCGTACACTGAAAGTAATCAACCCCGGTCCCCAGACATTCTTACACACTCGCATAGAAGCCATGTACAGGCTGACAAACCTATCTGTCCTTCTAGCTAATCTAATTCTGCCCCTCATACTAGTAGAGAGAAGCCAGACAGGGTAGAGAGGCTGAGCAGTCAGTGGCAGACACAGGACCTTATTACTACTGTATATCCAAGGTCCTTATCACAACTAAACCCCCCTACCTTCTGCTCTATGTTGCCGCGCTTCCTTGATGTCTGCAGGGGGGAGAGTAGGGAGGGTCCAGTGTCTGCTGATGCTTGATGCACGCACCATGTGCTGTTAAGGCTTCAAGTTATCATTAAACAACATGTCTGACTCTGATCTAAGAGGCCACCCCTCCTGAAAGTGTCACCCGGTGTCTGACACCCCCCCTAGTGACGCCACTGCCTCCACACACACAGCTCTTAGTGTGCGAGTGTCACGTGACAGCTGGCTCTCGCATGCTAAGAGCTGTGCGGTTAGGAGACCTATGGGCTGGCCTGTAGGTGGCGCTGCTGTCAATGCAGCTTTAAAGTGGAAAGAGCTTTTGCCTATACTTCTATCTATCGCACTGCACATCATGTGCGATAGATAGAAGTATTAGGCAAATGCCCATTCCACTTTCAGCATAAATAAGGAAATTTTAATGTTTTTACTTAAAACTGCAGTGGAGCCTGGAGTATTTTTTAATTTAATCCGCAAAAAGGTTTAAAAATTTAATTTTTTTTTTATTTCTCACTCTTTTATTTATTTTATTTTTTTTGCTCATCAGGGGTCATCGGGGTCAGGGGGTTCACGTTCTCAAGTGCTCCTATAGAGGAGCCTCCACTGGCATAGACACACACAAACAGAGACATTCAAAGGCACACACACTTATAGATACACACAAACAGAAACATTCAAAGGCAAACACACACTCACAGACACACAGGCACTCAGAAATACACACACTCAAAAAATCTAGATACACAGAAACACTCCTGAGACACACACACATTCAAAGACTGTCCAGTAGCAGACCTACCCAACAGAGGGCCCTGGTGCAAGATTGTTTTGGGGCTTCCCAATGGTAGATAGATAGACGATAGATAGATAGATAGATAGATAGATAGATAGATAGATAGATAGATAGATAGATAATAGAATGGAAATACAACCTGCACTAAAAAATGCTCCCCTGCATTAGGACTGTAAACATTCTGCACACACCTATGTATAGATTGGCTATTATGGGCCCCCTCCTGCTCTTGGGCCCTGGTGCAACTGCACCTGCTGCACCAATGGTAGTTCTGCCCCTGCAAAGACACACAAATACTCACAGACACCTACATAAAAATACTCAGATACACACATTTACATACACAGATACAAAGAAACACAGACTAATAAAAAAAAAAAATAGCTATACTGTATATAGAGATGCACAATAATATGCACTCGGATTTATAGCAAAACATTAAATAAAATTTTGTTATTGTTTATTATTTTTTTCTACAAAACCAGAAAGTGCCTATCATGCATCTATACCGTGTAGTTTATCTATACTACTTTTTTACTCTGTTGGTAGTAGTGGATTAATTTGGACTATTTTATCATATGCTTATAATGCTATTGCTAAGCTTCTTTAAAACCTATGTTTACCATTAAGCAACAATGCAGCAATATTTGTTAGCTCCCTTAGGCAACACACTGTTCCTTATAGTTCATAACACACAGCTGCTTAAGGATTCTGGGGAGAAGAAAAATCTGGTCATTTTTTTATTTATTTTTAAAACTTCAGTAAAAAGTCTGACTCTGGCTAAGGAAAGTGATGTTTCATTATAAGTGATTTGGATTTGGAAATCGCTTTGTAACAAAAATAATCACTTTACTAAAAAAAAACAACTGCAAGCCTTCTCTGGCAAAAATCCTTGGAGTTGTATTTAATGGATGCTCCTCTCTTGAATAAAACTAATTTGTGTTTTCATGTTTTGAGTATTGTCACCATCACAGCTGTAGCAGTTGTCCTTATGAACCTTAACTATAAACCTTCAGAAATCAGTTGTGCGCAATCCTTCATTTAATTTTATTCCCTGTATTAATTTAAATATTTTTTTCAGAAACATTTCAAAAAATTTTTAATGTGAAAAGGAAAATTCTGTACAATTGTATGCTTTATAGACCATTTTATTTAGTTTATCACACTTTCAGAGAAACCTAGGCCTTTAGTTATGTTTTTTTCTCCTATATTAACCCATTAGCAAGGGACATTATTTCCTTTACTAACAAAAAGCAATGCAAGCACATGTCATTTTCTGTTTTTAAAATAATAAATAATCATGTTATGATTAAAAAAGTATTGTTCCGGGGGGCGGAGCTTGGCAGCAGCTAAGATGGCTGCGTAATTCCACAGCTCCGTTGATCTGCAACACTAATCATATAATATTGCCTGCCTGCCACACCACAGTATCCCCAGAAAGGACCAGAAATATGCAGAACAAATGAGGCACTACAGAATTAATTTTCTGTCAGCACCACACTTCCACATGGGGACCCTTTCTTAACCGACCGGGTGCGCCTGGCCTCTTCAGAAGCATCGCACTTATCATTCCCCCCACACGGCACATCACTCCTCGCACAGCCAGACCTGCCGGGTAAGCACCAAAAACATCACTATAATTGTTGCCCGCGGCTGGCTTGCGGGTCTCACGGTGGGGGCTGGACCTGTCATCTGTGCCTGTGTGACACGGGAGGCGCGCTCACTAACGGAGGGCCGCAGGGACCGGGAACGGCTACAGTACAAGAAAAAGCAAGTTGGTAACAGTGGTAGTCGTTCGCGGTCCTCCACCTCCACAGCCCTATTAGAGCCTGTACAAACAAGCTTGGCACTTGGCCCCCCTCTCTGTCATTTGTGCACGATTTTACACCTCCCCAGCAAACGCAGTCAGATGAGGCCATGAGCCTGACTGTGTGATTGGAATCCACTCTCCCTGTTTTTCATGCCACGGTGCAGAATATTTAAATGCACACTTCCCTCATCTGTTATAGTCAGAGTCCAGCACACCTGTCCTTTGTAGTTACCTCCAGGAAACTCAGAAATATAGGGGCATTTGCAAACACCCTGAGCAAAACGTGATATAAGGCACAGAACAGAGAAAAGGGGGAAAAGAAAGGGTGAGAGGAAAAGCAGAGAGGGGAAGGGGAGAGTGGGAGAACAGACAATAGAGCCCACTTTGTAATGGAGGGAGAGGAAGGCTTTATCCCTTAATAAAAATAAATGAAAAGAATAAAAGGAAAAGAAAGGCAAAGGAGGAAAAACATCTCTGCAACAGCACAAGAAAATTAATTATTTGTGAGACCTTCTGGAGTCAGGTCAAAGTTGAAGTGACTGTTACATTTTCTATCTGCATAGCATGGATAGCACTGAGGGGTGAGGTTCTCTCTACCAGCTCATACTGAACCGCAGTACAACATGAACGCCAAACGCTCAGTAAAACCAAATAAGATATCTAAGTCATCGGGCCAAAAAGATGGCTTGGGAGATAAAAAATTCCCCCCCCCTGGCTCAAGTAATACGGCGAACAAAGAAATCAATGCTTCACCTTCACAAAAGATGTCAGCTCCACTGAGGAACACAGATGATGCAGAGGAAAACACATCTGTACCTAATACTATTCTATCTGAACTGGCGTCCAAGCAGGATATTGCAGATATCATACGCGAAGAAATCGCTGAGATAAAGCAAGATTTACACTCAGTGGGCAACAGGGTAGAGGCACTAGAAGAATTCACTGACCAACTTCAGGTAGAAATAAATGAATCTCAGGACACTACAAATCATCACACAGAGCTCATAGCTGATTTGTACGATAAGATCGAAGATCTCGAAAATCGAAGCTGCCGGAAGAATCTAAGGATTCGCGGTATCCCAGAATTGGTGCTGCCCAAAGATTTTCCACTCTACCTCCCTGCCCTGTTTGCCCGTCTCAGTAATACCTCACCTACCACAGATATTCCATGGGTTAGAGCCCATAGGGCCCTTCGACCGAAACCCACAGACACGGCGCCCCCCAGAGATGTTATAATGAAGTTTAGGGAGTTTTGCGAGAAAGAGGAGCTCCTCAACCTCTCCCGATAGAACCAGCCTGTGAAGTTTCGAGGAGTCGTCCTCCAACTCTACCAAGACTTGTCCCAAAGGACATTGCAGAGGAGAAGGGACTTATCCTGCCTGACTACACTCCTTCGTCAAAAGAAGATCCTTTACAGATGGGGGTTCCCATTCCACCTTTACGTCCTACACGGAAACAGAAAATTGGTCTGCAAATCTCAGGATGATATAGGTGACTTCTGTCATGCTCTGGAAATAGATCCCCCAGCGGGCTTCTCAGCGGAGAAATCAATGGAGCCCCCTAAGAAAAGGAGACCGGCCAGGCCTGATCCGGGGAACTGGCACAGAGTACCCTCCAAAGCTAAGAACATTCCTTCAAAGGAGCACACAAACTCTCCTAACTAAGGACCCCTTTGGATGGGCCCTCTTCCAAGCGGGACTTTTCCTTTTTGACATGGGCAGCCGAAGAAGGCTGCTCTGTTTTGTTTCTTAACATGGATAGGTGCTGGGGCGAAGTGGTAAAGTATGATCCTTGTTATATATATATATGTGTTTATCAGTTATGTTCAATTTTATTGCACGTTTCTCCTTTAGCATTATATTAACTGCCCCTTCCTTCATGAGCAAATGTGATTAGTTATACTTGTAACTTACAGTCGGCTAGATTTAGAGTTTTGTCGGTAACGACCCGCGTAGCTAACGCTGGATTTTCTCTGGCCGCACCTTTAACCCCTTAACGACTGAGGACGTGCAGGGTACGTCCTCAGAAAAAAGGCAGTTAATGCCTGAGAACGTACCCTGCACGTCCTCAGTGTGGAAAGCAGCTGGAAGCGATCCTGATCACTTCCAGCTGTTTTCCGGTTATTGCAGGATGCCTCGATATTGAGGCATCCTGCAATAACATTTTTTACCCCTCCGGTGCAGAGAGAGCCACTCTGTGGCCCTCTCTGCACCGGACATCGATGGCCGCATTCGTTGGTGGGTGGGAGCTGAAGTGGGAGGTGGGTGGGCGGCCATCGATGGCTTCTTGGTAAAAGAGGGGGGCGGGATCGGGGGCGGTATCGCCGGGGGCGCGCACGGGCGCGCGCGCGTGCACGGGGGGTGGTGGGCGGGCGCGTGCACGGGGAGGGAGCGGGTGGGAACCACTTACACTACAGAAAGGGTTTTTTTATTATGGGGAGAAAGGAGGGATAAAATCCCTGAATAAAGTAATCTAAGGGATCTGGGAGGGGGTGGGGGATTAGTCTTGGGGGGGGGGGGGAAGCTACACTGCAGAAAAAACAAAAATAAAAATAAAATAGACATTTTTACATGCAAACTGGGTACTGGCAGACAGCTGCCAGTACCCAAGATGGCCCCCAATAAGGCAGAGGGGGAGGGTTAGAGAGCTGTATTGGGGGGGATCAGGGAGGTTGGGGGCTAAGGGGGGAATCTTACACAGCAGCATATGTAAATATGCTATATATAAAAAAAGGATACCTTTTATTTTAGTACTGGCAGACTTTCTGCCAGTACTTAAGATGGCGGGGACAATTTTTGGGGTGGGGGAGGAAAGAGAGCTCTTTGGGAGGGATCAGGGGGTCTGATGTGTCAGGTGGGAAGCTGATCTCTACACTAAAGCTAAAATTAACCCTGCAAACTCCATACAAGCTACCTAATTAACCCCTTCATTGCTGGGCATAATTCACGTGTTGTGCGCAGTGGCATTTAGCGGCCTTCTAATTACCAAAAAGCAACACCAAATCCATATATGTCTGCTATTTTTGAACAAAGGAGACCCCAGAGAAGCATTTACAACCATTTGTGCCATAATTGCACAAAATGTTTGTAAATGATTTCAGTGAGAAATCTAAAATTTTGAAAAATTTAACGTTTTTCTTTATTTGATCGCATTTGGCGGTGAAATGGTGGCATGAAATATACCAAAATGGGCGTAGATCAATACTTTGGGTTGTCTACTACACTACACTAAAGCTAAAATTACCCCAAAAAGCTCCCTACATGCTCCCTTATTAACCCCTTCCCTGCTGTGCATAATACATGCATGGTGCGCAGTGGCATTTAGCGGCCTTCTAATTACCAAAAAGCAACGTCAAAGCCATATATGTCTGCTATTTCTGAACAAAGGGGATTCCAGAGAAAAATTTACAACCATTTATGCCATAATTGCACAAGCTGTTTGTAAATAATTTCAGTGAGAATCCTAAAGTTTGTGAAAAAATTTGTGAAAAAGTGAACAATTTTTTTTATTTGATCGCATTTGGCGGTGAAATGGTGGCATGAAATATACCAAAATGGGCCTAGATCAATACTTTGGGATGTCTTCTAAAAAAAAATATATACATGTCAAGGGATATTCAGGTATTCCTGACAGATATCAGGGTTCCAATGTAACTAGCGCTCATTTTGAAAAAAAGTGGTTTGGAAATAGCAAAGTGCTACTTGTATTTATGGCCCTATAACTTGCAAAAAAAGTAAAGAACGTGCAAACATTGGGTATTTCTAAACTCAGGACAAAATTTAGAAATTATTTAGCATGGGTGTTTTTTGGTGGTTGTAGATGTGTAACAGATTTTGGGGGACAAAGTTAGAAAAAGTGTGTTTTTTTCCATTTTTTCCTCATATTTTATATTTTCTTTTATAGTAAATAATAAGATATGATGAAAATAATGGTATCTTTAGAAAGTCCATTTAATGGCGAGAAAAACGGTATATAATATGTGTGGGTACAGTAAAAGAGTAAGAGGAAAATTACAGCTAAACACAAACACTGCAAAAATGTAAAAATAGCCTTGGTCCCAAATGGACAGAAAATGGAAAAGTGCTGTGGTCATTAAGGGGTTAAAATAACTCTGGTATTGAGAGTCCACAGAATGGCTGCGTTAGGCTCCAAAAAAGGAGCGTAGAGCATATTTAACGCAACTTCAACTCTCGATACCAGAGTTGCATACGGACGCGGCCAGTCTAAAAAACGTGCTCGTGCACGATTCCCCCATAGGAAACAATGGGGCTGTTTGAGCTGAAAAAAAACCTAACACCTGCAAAAAAGCAGCGTTCAGCTCCTAACGCAGCCCCATTGTTTCCTATGGGGAAACACTTCCTACGTCTGCACCTAACACCCTAACATGTACCCCGAGTCTAAACACCCCTAACCTTACACTTATTAACCCCTATTCTGCCTCCCCCGCTATCGCTGACCCCTGCATATTATTATTAACCCCTAATCTGCCGCTCCGTAAACCGCCGCTACTTACATTATCCCTATGTACCCCTAATCTGCTGTCCCTAACACCGCCGACCCCTATATTATATTTATTAACCCCTAATCTGCCGCCCACAACGTCGCCTCCACCTGCCTACACTTATTAACCCCTAATCTGCCGACCGGACCGCACCGCTATTATAATAAAGTTATTAACCCCTAATCCGCCTCACTAACCCTATAATAAATAGTATTAACCCCTAATCTGCCCTCCCTAACATCGCCGACACCTAACTTCAAACATTAACCCCTAATCTGCCGACTGGAGCTCACCGCTATTCTAATAAATGTATTAACCTCTAAAGCTAAGTCTAACCCTAACAGTAACACCCCCCTAAGTTAAATATAATTTAAATCTAACAAAATTAATTAACTCTTATTAAATAAATTATTCCTATTTAAAGCTAAATACGTACCTGTAAAATAAACCCTAATATAGCTACAATATAAATTATAATTATATTATAGCTATTTTAGGATTAATATTTATTTTACAGGTAACTTTGTATTTATTTTAACCAGGTACAATAGCTATTAAATAGTTAAGAACTATTTAATAGCTAAAATAGTTAAAATAATTACAAATTTACCTGTAAAATAAATCCTAACCTAAGTTACAATTAAACCTAACACTACACTATCAATAAATTAATTAAATAAAATACCTACAATTATCTACAATTACACCTAACACTACACTATCAATAAATGAATTATATACAATATCTACAAATAAATACAATTAAATAAACTAACTAAAGTACAAAAAATAAAAAAGAACTAAGTTACAAAAAATAAAAAAATATTTACAAACATAAGAAAAATATTACAACAATTTTAAACTAATTACACCTACTCTAAGCCCCCTAATAAATAACAAAGCCCCCCAAAATAAAAAATGCCCTACCCTATTCTAAATTACAAAAGTTCAAAGCTCTTTTACCTTACCAGCCCTGAACAGGGCCCTTTGCGGGGCATGCCCCAAGAAATTCAGCTCTTTTTCCTGTAAAAAAACACATACAATACCCCCCCCAACATTACAACCCACCACCCACATACCCCTAATCTAACCCAAACCCCCCTTAAATAAACCTAACACTAAGCCCCTGAAGATCTTCCTACCTTATCTTCACCATACCAGGTTCACCGATCGATGCAGAAGAGCTCCTCCGATGTCCTGATCCAAGCCCAAGCAGGGGGCTGAAGATGTCCATGATCCGGCTGAAGTCTTCATCCAAGCGGGAGCTTGGAATGCGAGCTCAATCTGATTGGCTGATCGGATCGGCCAATCGGATTGAACTTGATTCTGATTGGCTGATTCCATCAGCCAATCAGAATTTTCCTACCTTAATTCCGATTGGTTGATAGAATCCTATCAGCCAATCGGAATTCGAGGGACGCCATCTTGGATGATGTCCCTTAAAGGAGCATTCATTCGTCGGTAGTCCGTCGGGCCAGCAGGATGTTCCGCGTCGGAGGTCTACAAGATGGATCCGGAAGAAAGAAGATTGAAGATGCCGTTGATAGAAGACTTCAGCCGGATCATGGACCTCTTCAGCTCCCGCTTGGATGAAGACTTCAGCCGGATCATGGACCTCTTCAGCTCCCGCTTGGATGAAGACTTCATCCGGGTCATGGACATCTTCAGCCCCCTGCTTGGGCTTGGATCAGGACATCGGAGGAGCTCTTCTGCATCGATCGGTGAACCTGGTATGGTGAAGATAAGGTAGGAAGATCTTCAGGGGCTTAGTGTTAGGTTTATTTAAGGGGGTTTGGGTTAGATTAGGGGTATGTGGGTGGTGGGTTGTAATGTTGGGGGGGGTATTGTATGTGTTTTTTTTACAGGAAAAAGAGCTGAATTTCTTGGGGCATGCCCCGCAAAGGGCCCTGTTCAGGGCTGGTAAGGTAAAAGAGCTTTGAACTTTTGTAATTTAGAATAGGGTAGGGCATTTTTTATTTTGGGGGGCTTTGTTATTTTATTAGGGGGCTTAGAGTAGGTGTAATTAGTTTAAAATTGTTGTAATATTTTTCTGATGTTTGTAAATATTTTTTTATTTTTTGTAACTTAGTTCTTTTTTATTTTTTTGTACTTTAGTTAGTTTATTTCATTGTAGTTATTTGTAGGTATTGTATTTAATTTATTGATAGTGTAGTGTTAGGTTTAATTGTAGGTATTTTATTTAATTTATTTATTGATAGTGTAGTGTTAGGTTTAATTGTAACTTAGGTTAGGATTTATTTTACAGGTAAATTTGTAATTATTTTAACTATTTTAGCTATGAAATAGTTCTTAACTATTTTTTAGCTATTGTACCTGGTTAAAATAAATACAAAGTTACCGGTAAAATAAATATTAATCCTAAAATAGCTATAATATAATTTATATTGTAGCTATATTAGGATTTATTTTACAGGTAAGTATTTAGCTTTAAATAGGAATAATTTATTTAATAAGAGTTAATTAATTTCGTTAGATTTAAATTATATTTAACTTAGGGGGGTGTTAGTGTTAGGGTTAGACTTAGCTTTAGGGGTTAATACATTTATTAGAATAGCGGTGAGCTCCAGTCGGCAGATTAGGGGTTAATGTTTGAAGTTAGGTGTCGGCGATGTTAGGGAGGGCAGATTAGGGGTTAATACTATTTATTATAGGGTTAGTGAGGCGGATTAGGGGTTAATAACTTTATTATAGTAGCGGTGCGGTCCGCTCGGCAGATTAGGGGTTAATAAGTGTAGGTAGCTGGCGGCGACGTTGTGGGGGGCAGATTAGGGGTTAATAAATATAATATAAGGGTCGGCGGTGTTAGGGGCAGCAGATTAGGGGTACATAAGGATAACGTAGGTGGCAGTCGGCAGATTAATTTAATCGAGTGTCGGCGATGTGGGGGGATCTCGGTTTAGGGGTACATAGGTAGTTTATGGGTGTTAGTGTACTTTAGAGCACAGTAGTTAAGAGCTTTATGAACCGGCGTTAGCCCAGAAAGCTCTTAACTACTGACTTTTTTCTGCGGCTGGAGTTTTGTCGTTAGAATTCTAACTATGGCGGATAATGCTAGAGCAGACACTATTTGATATTTGGAGATTTAAAAACCCTGGGAAGAGGGACTATACCTTCTTTTCAGCCCCCCATCGCTCCTATAGTAGAATTGACTATCACCTAACAAATCAGAATGGTCTAGCCAATGTTTTATCTTCCAGACTTTCTCACACGGTATGGTCAGACTACTCCGCGGTTCTTACGCAGCTTCAATGGCCCTCTGTCCCTAAATCCACTTTCTTATGGAGATTAGATGACAGCCTACTAAACTTCCCCCATTTAAAAGATAAGATAGAGAAACTCCTCCCTGAATATTTTCAATTTAACTCTCTGCCCGAGACGGACCCCTTGATTGTTTGGGAGGCACACAAATGCTTTATCAGAGGGGAATTTATAAAACATCAAGCCCGGGTCAGACAGACAGCAAGAGCACTGTATAAATCTTCCACTGAATTGTTATCGAAATTAGAATATGAGCATAAGCGCGATCCTACCTCCCCACAAATTCTTGCGGACTTAGATAAGGCAAGAAAGAAAGTGCATGATCAAATGATACACAAAGCTTCACTTTGAGAGCAATAGAGCGGGTAAACTTCTCGCTCGCTCCCTCAAATTGAAAAAACTAAAATCTTTCATACATGAGGTCCGCACCCCCACACAACAAAGGGTGAGTACTACACCTGAGATCCTCTCTCAGTTTCAGATGTATTACTCTGAACTATACAACTTACCGAAGCCCGACACACCTGAAGATAGAGTAAGCGCCATAAATGCATATTTATTAAACACACATCTTCCCCAACTTACCGCCACGCAGAGAGAGGAATTAGAAGCCCCGTTTACAATGATGGAAATTTTAGCCGCCCTTAAACAACTCCCTGCAGGCAAAATCCCGGGCCCAGATGGCTTCACTGTAGCATACTACAAGAAATTTGCACCGATCCTCCTTCCCCATTTATGCACAATATTCAATTCTACCGACAAAGAACACCCATTCCTTCCCACAATGCTAGAAGCCCATATTGCTGTGATTCCCAAACCCGGCAAGCCCCCTGACACCCCATCTAACTTTCGCCCCATATCATTATTAAACGTAGATGTAAAACTATATGCGAAGCTCATTGCCTCCAGAATCAACAAGTTCTTGCCACTATTAATACATTTAAACCAAGTGGGTTTTGTGCCTAACAGAGAGGCACGGGATAACACTCTTAAGGTTCTTAATTTGCTAGAGTACTCCCAAACGCGTAATATACCATCTATCTTTTTAACAATAGATGCTGAAAAGGCCTTTGATAGGTTGGATTGGCTATTTTTGAAATCCACCTTAGAAAGATTTGGCATAGGGGAGACCTTGATAGGGAAAATATTTGCTTTGTATAATACTCCGAAAGCCTGTATTAAATTGAACTACTCTCTGTCTGACCCCCTCCCCATATTAAACGGAAAAAGGCAGGGTTGCCCCCTTTCTCCATTACTTTTTATATTAGCAATGGAAGTACTAGCGGCCAGGGTTAGGGAAGATGATAAAATACATGGCATTCACATAGCAGATACGCAGTATACAATAACCTTATATGCTGACGACGTGCTATTTTAATTTTCCTCCCCTTTACAGTCCCTCACCGCTCTAATGCCGGTCATTAAACAATATAGTAGCTTATCAAATTTTAAAATAAACATGTCCAAATCGGAGTTCCTGGGGGTGGGGATCACTAGGCAAGTGGCCAATCAGATTAAATTGAACGACTCTCTGTCTGACCCCCTCCCCATATTAAACGGAACAAGGCAGGGTTGCCCCCTTTCTCCATTACTTTTTATATTAGCAATGGAAGTACTAGCGGCCAGGGTTAGGGAAGATGATAAAATACATGGCATTCACATAGCAGATACGCAGTATAAAACAACCTTATATGCTGACGACTTGCTATTTTCATTTTCCTCCCCTTTACAGTCCCTCACCGCTCTAATGCCGGTCATTAAACAATATAGTAGCTTATCAAATTTTAAAATAAACATGTCCAAATCGGAGTTCCTAGGGGTGGGGATCACTAGGCAAGTGGCCAATCAGATTATCTCACAATTTCACTTCACACAGCAATATGACTCTATAAAATATTTAGGGATACAGATATCGCTTTCCAGAGAATCCCTTCTCCACTTGAATTATCAATGCCTTCTTAAAGCCATTAGTGTAGATATGCTGGCTTGGAGGAGCAAATGCCTTTCTTGGTTGGGAAGGATCCAGGCCTTTAAGATGAGTATCTTACCCCGCTTCCTCTACCTGTTCCAGACTATTCCCATACAACTTCCCTCTCAATATATAGGTGCTGTACAGGCACTGGTAAATGACTTCATTTGGGCAAATAAACATCCTAGAATGTCTAAATCCACACTCTATAGAAGCAGGGACAGAGGAGGCCTGGGAGTACATAATCTTTTGTTTTATCATCAGGCGGCACAATTGACTAGAATAGTAGATTGGTGTAAAAATACAAAGGATAAGGAGTGGGTGAAGCTTGAGCATGACTTAGTGGGCACTAGAAGCCTGGGGGCATTGTGTTGGACCTCCAAACATCACAGGAATGTACCACTACACATCCCTACATTGATATCTGCTACTCTTCATACATGGGATAGCCTTACATGCAACCAGAGAGGGGTTTCGTCAATCCCTTCTCCTCTAACTCCCTTACTTCATAATAATGAATTCCCTCCGCTGAAACATTATTGGACAGGTGATTCATATATGATTCTAGCAGGCTTGCCTTGTTGTCAAGTCACAGAGAATGGGAATATATTATCCAAAGCCGCAATAGTTGACAAGGGTATCCCTTTTTTCATCAGGTGGCTGGAATACTTGCAGCTCTCCCATTTCCTTTCTAGCCATAGGGATAAATCTAGCTTTACTCATAGTTTAACTCCTTACGAGACACTCTGTTGGTCCCCACAGGTGTCAAGGGGCATACTCTCAGCAATCTATAAAATTTTATTAACAATACACTCTAAAAGCCTACCCCCCTACACCAAAGCTTGGGAAGCGGAGCTGGGCTTGTCCATCCCCTTAAAAACTTGGGATGTCATTTTCCAGCAAATGGGCAAGGCACCCTCTTCAATGAGCATCACAGAGACCAATATGAAACTTCTGGGGAGGTGGTACTTATACCCCAGTAGGTTAGCTAAAATGTATCCGCAAACCGATCCCCTCTGTTGGAGGGGTTGTGGAGAGCCAGGCACTCTTAGTCACATCTGGTGGGATTGCCCCCTGCTCCAATCGTTCTGGAGGGACGTTCATAGGGAGATCCAAAAAGTCCTTGAGCAGTCTATACCTTTTGACCACTTGACGATGCTATTTAACAAGCCGCCTAGGATTAAATGCAAATACAAAAAGGTCTTGCGATACATCATGCTCAGCAGTGCTAAGCAATTAATCCCCAGATTATGGAAGCAGTACATCACCCCTTCTAGGTCAGAGTGGAGACGAAATGTTGCGCTCCTTATATCATTAGAAAAATTTCACTACCATAAAACTAATAGACTAGATTTTTACTGTTCTATGTTATTCTACTGGGAGACATACGCCCACTCTGTAGCTGAGACAACGCCCCAATCCATAGTGCCGATGTTTCCCCCCCCCTGTGCTACAGGCACAATAGTCACACGTATAATTTCTGACGCAGAAATGGGAGACTAACTGGAGCCCTTCTTGACACCACTTATGTTCCCGGTACATGACGCATAGGGGCTAGGGTTGTTGATAGGAGGGGGATGGACGTTAAATTTTGGATCAAACTGTTAGATGACTATATGACTACATGACCCTGAGATTCAAAATACATACATGGTAACCTGCTCTATGGTGACAAAGGGCTGGGCAATGCTAATGCCTGCAACACACCTAAGATGGATTTTTTAGGGGTTTTTCCCTGCATAAACTGTTGTTTATTCACTTGTTTTACCATATCTTAGGAATGTCTCTTGCTGCGCAGCGATGTTTGATGGTTTTTTTTTTGTTTTTTTTCTGTTCTCTTTTTTTTTTTTTTCTTTTCTCTTATTTAATTTTGTTGTTCACCATATTGTGTTGCTCTTTTATTTTCTTTTTGCTCAAATTGAAAATACCAACAGACTTTTGGTCCTATTGGGACTTAATTGTGTACGATACCATGGACTTTAAAGATTCGAACACTAAGGTTTGTTCCTAATTGTTTACCTGTCTATGCAGTATTGGAAAGCCACATGTTCCTTGCAGGCTGGAGTGTTGTAACAGCTTTTGTAAACTATGTACACCTTCTTTCTGATATACAATAAAGCTTGTTGGAAAAAAAAAAAAGTATTGTTCCTACAGAATCAGTTAAAATAGTAAATAAATAGTAAATCATGTTCCTAAAGTTATTGTTAAAATACTATTAGTTACATAATAGAGGTACATGATATGATGGAGAGAGATGGCTTAAGAAGATGACACATTTTAAATAATTCAGATTTTTTTTTTTCAAAAGAGCTTCATTGATATTTGCAAAAATAAAACATTAACAACGTCTTTAATTGCTTGGTGTAATTCGTCTTTTGTGATAGGAGTGGCCAGGGACTCTGCCGTTTCTTTATCGATAGATGGGAGCCCTAAGTCTAAGAAGTATTGGTTAATTTTGTCTTCAAATACTGGTGGTTTCCTGTACTCTGTCCTTATCTAAATTGTATAGCTTTTCGTAGCAACTCAGAAATACTGCTGCTATTTCAGTGCTGTCCTTGACTGTTTGTCCGTCCTGTGTTGTTAAGGAGTGGATGTATGTGTTTAACTGTTTCTTCTTCAGGTTTCTGGCTAATACCCTCCCTGGTTTATTTCCTCCTTCATAGTAAAATTGCTTGAGAAATAACGCTTTTCGTTGGTGTATTTCGTTCAAGTGTTTCTTAAGTTCAACACTAGTGTCTGCCAGTTCCTTGGTGATTTTAGTGTCCGAGGGTGTTTTCTTGTGTTCAGATTCTAAGGAGCCGATTTTATGTAATAAATTGGCATGTTTTTCCCTAGTTTGTCTGTTAAGTTTAGATTTATGTTTTATTAGTAACCCTCTGATCACTGTTTTATGTGCCTCCCATTCCACCTGGTGAGAAGTGGATGAGTGCGAGTTGATTGTAAAATATTTGTGTATTTCTTTGTGTACTGATTCTAACAGTATTGGGTCATTCAGTAGCAGATCATCTAATCTCCAGATCTTAGTCGAGGTAGGAATGTCTGGCCACAGCACGTGGCACGTTACAGGAGCATGGTCCGACCAAGTGATCGGGCCAATCTCGCACCTGGCAGTGATTGAGAGACCCTGAGAGTCCGTAAAAATGTGATCTATCCTAGTGTAGCAGTTGTGGGGATTAGAATAGAAAGTATAGTCCCTATCTAGGGGGTGGAGGGTTCTCCATATGTCATGAAGAGTGAGGCTTTGAAGAGTGTTTTTAATAGATTTCAATGTGGCACTGGCAGTGCTAGTAGATCCCCTAGATGAGTCAAGAGAGGGGTCGAGGGACAAATTAAAATCTCCAGCCAGGAATGTCACGCCCTGAGAGTAGTCCAGTATTAAGTTGGCGATTTTTCTGAAAAACCCTGACTGTGCGGAGTTGGGGGCATATATATTAAGTAATGTAATGTGATGGCCATACAAAGTGCCCTTCAAGAGAATGAATCTTCCACCTTGGTCCCGCTCAATATGGATTACTTGTAGTGGTAGTGTTTTATGGATGAGTATGCCTACACCTGCTTTTTTATTTGGACCTGATGCAAAGTAAGCTGTGGGATATTGAGCATTATGCCATTTAGGCTATTTTCCCTTTTGAAAATGGGTTTCTTGAAACATTAGGATGTGACTATTTAATTTGTTTAGATCCCTGAGGGCGATTGATCTCTTTCCAGGGTTATTTAAACCTTTGGCATTGATAGATGTCACTTGGAGCGGGTGATCTTGGAATGGCATTGATAGATGTCACTTGGAGCGAGTGATCTTGGAATCTACTGACCTTGGCTTGCATCTTGGCACAATGGAGAGGGGGCTAAGGGGGGAGAGAGAAGAAAAAAAAAGGGGGGGTAGGTAGAGAGGGAAAAAGACTAGTTAGATGGGGAAGGGGGGCTAGAGAAAGAAAAGAGTGAAGGAAAAGAGAGTTTCAGAATGTCTTAGTACTATAACAAATAAAAGAAGTGACAGTTTCACAGAGCAATATAATATACAGTGATGTATCACTTCTCTAAGTAGAAACCTAGACTAATAGGGGTAGGATACCCAACTTCAGCAAATAACAAATAATAATTAAACACGATGGAGGGGAGTGAAGGCATTTTGTACTCCTGATTACTGCTTTTTCTATATAAAGGGCCATAGGGAGCATGCATAACAACTAAACTTTTGATGATAAAACCCCTACTCATTAACACTAACAATAACTTGTAATGCTACTTATAAATGGAGCAACTATGACATCTATCTATCTATCATTTCTCGCTATATAAATCACCTAAAACATTTGAGGCACCTGTGGTCATGAACACATAACTTATAACACGTAAATAACATGTGCTTGTTAACTATGCATACATTTGCTGGCTATTGTTGAACCTAACATTCTATGAAGTAGTCCTGGGTAACTAGACCTCTCGGCTTCATAGTGTAACAAATATATTAGTTTAATCTGTCCTCTTGTCTACCCTGGGGTATAGAGTCCCTTAAAGAGAGTCAAGAAAATAAAAAATACAGTCTCTGAAGGCAAAGATGTTACTCATCTATCTTTAGGGGCTAGAGTCCCTGGTGTCCTCTGGAGATTCGTCTGCCGCTCTTCCAGAAGTAATTTCCTGTTGCTTATCTGTGTGTCCACGCAGATTCAGTTCTTTATAAAACAGCTGGGGGTCCGTGCCTGGTCTGTAGATGTTGACTTTATTGTTATAGTTAACAATTATTGAGACCGGGAATCCCCAGCGGTATTGGACCTTATTGGATCGGAGGTGAGTGGTGACATGGGACAGCTCTCTGCGCTTCTGGAGCGTGGTGGGGGATAGGTCCGAAAATATCTGAATCTCTTCTCCCGCATGAAGAACTGGGTGCTTCATTCTAGCACACTTTAGGATCTCCTCCTTATCCCTGAAGCTGAGGAACTTGACAATTATGTCTCTTGGGGTGCCTTGGGGGGGGCTTGGGCTTAAGAGCTCTGTGCGCCCTCTCTTTGGGAACTTCCTTAGTGGAGGGAGCGTCTTTCATGACTCTAAACAAGGCCTGTAAATACCCCTCAATGGCCGGAGGGTGTATTTTCTCTGAGATGCCTCTGAATCTGAGGTTATTTTGCCTGCAGCGATTGTCCAAATCTTCCATTTTCTCTGACAAAAAGTGCAAGTGTTCTGTATGATTCTGTATTTCTGTAGAATTGGCCTTGAGATTGGTATTAATATTTTTATGCTGTTCCTCCATCGTTAGAACCCTGTGGTCTAGTGCACTCAGATCCTTTCTCAGATCTCCGAATAAAGATCTCATCTCATGAAGCACTACCTTGATATCTTCCTTTGAGGACAGATGTTGTATGTCCTCTTTGGTAACAAATGGGGGCTGCATGTTTTCTGTTAGGTTATTTTGGTAAATAGAAGAAGCCCGGCTGGTAGCCGCTGTGTCTCCAGTAATGTCAGATTTAGGATCCATTGGTTTGAGATAATGGCTCATCGAGTTATTAGGCTTTCCGGTCTTATTTTGCGTCTTGCAGGGCATTACAATAACAACTGAATAGATTAAGTTTAGACCAAAGTTCTGCTCTTGTAAGATTCTGCTTCAGTATATATTTATAAGAGTTTTATTTTGGTATATGTATTGGGCTGGGCTATAAACCATATAGGGGCTCCTGGGGAGATCATAGGCAAAGAGAAAGGGAGAGGCAGGTGTGTCTTTGCATAATACTTAGGCCCACTTTTTGTATACAGCATAGTAGTTCTATGATTTTGAAAATAATTTTTTTTAAACCTCCATGGAACCAGGTGAGGTTGCAAGCAGATACCACCAAAACAGCCCCCTGTTTTATATTCTGTAGTTTGGTGCTGTATTCCCTTGATATGGAGATTGTAGTTTGTGTGAGTTAACAATTTCAGCTGTGTTTAACTCTGAAAGATTGTGATAACTTTATTAATGATTAAAAATAAATAAATGTCTATTTGCTTCAGAAAATAAAATTGGAAAGATTGGAATTGACCTTAAAGTTATAGGCAACCAAAAGTGCAATAATAAATTATTTTTTTGCATACCTTTTAATCATAAAGTATTTTTTACCTTTGGAATCCAAGGTTGATATAAATTTGCTACTTTTAAAATAATGTTATATCTAAGAACCATGGGCGTATTTTGGCCTAGGCAAACAAGGCACTTGCCTAGGGTGGCAGATTGGAGTGGGGGCTGCTCCTTTTTTTGTTATATTTGTAAGAAGCTTACATTTATTTTAGAGTTTTGAGTGCCTAGGGCAGCACAAAACCTAAATACACCACTACTAAGAAGCCATCAATAATTACTCCAACATTTTATAATTACAAATAATTATAAAAGGATAAACCAATTGATAAGTCATATTGGTGGGGGCTCTTTATATAACCCATTAATTGTGAGCTCTGCAAGATGCCAGTTTGCCTTCCTGATGTTTTCTTTGATATTTGTGAATCAAAAGATGCTGAAATTATTAAGTTCGCAGTTTGGGACCCTTTCATAACTTTGAAAATAGGTTAGTTGGTTGGTGCACAAGGGTATGTCAGCATTAAAAATAGGATTCATAGGGTATTTCAAATGACCGTTGTGAGAATGTACAGCAAACCTTAAAGGGACAGTCTATTCCAGAATTGCTATTGTTTAAAAAGATAGATAATACGGGGGGCGTGCCGAAACAGCAACCAAGATGGCTGCTTTTCTTTAAGGCTGAATACATGAGCAGTTAAAACCGCTATTTACTGCTCTGAAATTTTACATCTGAACTATTATTTAGCATTATTTTACAGTCCAGAAGCTTCTGAATAGCAAGATATCTTTATACAACTAGATTTCAGCCCGGAAGACCTCATAGATGCGGTGCGTAGCGGAGGCCTTCTAACGACCTCAGCCTGCATCTCGCCCTCCCTAATATCCTGCAGATACAGGACCAGCAGCGATATACGCTGATCATTTCCCAATCCCTATCTCCCTAGCTGGGACTGACGGTTACCAGCAAAGAAATCAAAGTTTGCACAGGAGAGCTAGAGTACAAGATGGAGGCCATAGACAAGTGGGAGCGCAACATGCTGCAGCTTATGGAGCGTCACTGCCAGGCCATACAAACTGTACTTTACGGTCTCCATACAGTCGTAAGACCCGCAGAACAGTGTGTACCCGTAGCAGCTCACGGCCCAGCAGATGCCCATGTGGATAGTTTCCTGCCGCTGACAGAACACAGCCGAGGGGACCCGGTGTCCAGAGAGACCTTGGTGTGTACCCTGGGTCCGCATACGAATCAAGAGCAGTCCGTAATGAAAGAGGAGGCTCGCCTAGACCAGGTGAATCCGAGCGAGAATACCGCTCTAGTTCAAGCTCTCACCAATGTTGCCGACACCGCTAGTACGCGGCCTGCTAAACATGAGCCCTCATTTTACCTGTCTTGGAGCTGGATTGCATGTCTGTTGGGGCCGAATGTTCCTCTCACAACACACCTGATAATAATGTGGGACTGTTTGTGTCACACTTTACCTCATCTCCATTTGCGTTCAGAGACTTGTTGTGGCTCCAGCGTTTTTGTCAAGGTTGGGGTAGGTTAAACTATTGACTCTGTGCTGGATGAAGCTGGACTGCATTGCCCCACTGGTTCGGTTCTAAAGCCTTAGAACTTTTCTATCCACTGTTACCTTCATGTTAGATACATTGCTCAGCACTAGCTCATTTAGAATGTACATATAGGAATGTCTATCTGAAGATAGCACTATAGCCTGCTCATAAGAAAAGAACACTAGATATGGTCTAAACATATATTAACTACCTGACACAACACTGTTCATTAACACTCGCCTTTTGCTATATAGTACATTAATTTGTTTACTTAAGGTAGTCTCTATTTATGTGTTTGCATAGTACAGGGGGTTTTATATTTTTACTAGTCCTGACTAGAGCAGTTTAATACTTGCGTATGAACAGTTTGATAATCTTGCCCCATTATGTATACTTCACTATGTTTGTTTAGAAGAGCTTCACTGACGGGCAATGTTAGTTTATTCTTTTTACTTTTATTTCATTTATTAGATGGTGATACAGATGTGTTCATTGTTCATAAGTACATTTTGTGGCCTATTTGATCAGTCAGTTGAGTGGAACCTTGCTTGGTATAGGTATTCCTAGCCCTAAATCCTGAAATATGAGGTTTCATACTGTATATATTTCCAGGCGAGAGTTCTAACCATACTTATGTAATTTTATTTTTTGAAATACTTTATGCAATGATTTATACTGTCATTACTTCTGACATATAATATTAGTGTATGTACTGCTGTTCTTGTATATAATTGCATGTGACTCAGCTCGTCATAAGATATTAACTTAATTCTAAGGTCCAAAAGTGACCGTATGTACCTTTAGAGCTCCTCTTCCTATTCATTTAAAGTACATAGGCCCATGAGTGGTATGCTAGTCTTTTTGAGGTGCTTCCATTTCCTACTAAAAATAGATTATGAGGTTTCCATATACATATTCATTGTTTCATACAAAGGTACTCTACTGTTTTTCTAATTATACGCTGTTATGTACATGGTAATGCCATTCTTTTTGTATGACTGTAAAAGCTCATCAATTATCACTGTACCCTATGTATACATGCCACTGAACTTTTGCTTATTGTTTGTTATCTACATAACCTCAATAAAAATCTTTATTTAAAAAAAAAAAAAAAAAAAGATAGATAATACTGTTATTACCCATTCCCCAGTTTTGCATAACCAACATGGCTATATTAATATACTTTTACGTCTGTGATTACCTTGTATCTAAGCCTCTGCAGACTGCCCCCTTATTTCAGTTATTTTAATAGACTTGCATTTTAGCCAATCAGTGCTGACTCCTAGGTAACTCCACAGATGTGAGCACAATGTTTATCTATATGGCACACATCAACTAACACCCTCTAGACGTGAAAAACTGTCAAATGCATTCAGATAAGAGACGGCCTTCAAGGGTTTAGAAATTAGCATATGAGCCTACCTAGGTTTAGCTTTCAACTAAGAATACCAAAAGAACAAAGCAAATTTGAAGATAAAATTAAATTGGAAAGTTGTTAACAATTACATGCCCTATCAGAATCATGATCAAGTTTAATTCTGACTAGACTATCCCTTTAATGTTTTTATATAGCGATGACAGCTTCACACATTTAAATTATCATTTATTTGTGACTTTGATGTGCGAATAAAGCTGATTAGTCAGTAGATGGCTTCATAAATGGGGTCACAAAGATTTCCTGATGTTAACACCTTTATTTGAAGGGTTATACGTTTCCTGGTATGTTACTGCTGTTCACAACCTGTATATGCTTCAATGTTAGAATTTCCTGTGCAGTCCTGTAAATCTTCTGGTTTTGTTAAAGGGCCATGATACCCAAATGTTGAAGCACTTGAAAAAGATGCAGCATAGCTGTACAAAGCTGACTAGAAATTATCACCTGAACATCTCTATGTAAAAATGAAAGATATTTTACCTCAAAAGTTCCTCAGTAGCCACATCCCATTGTAAAAGACTTCTAAGCAGCAAATCAGTATGTCTGTCCCGGGACAGCTAAGGAAATGAGCTTCATGAACACTCATTTCATTCCCCTTTAAGTTTAAGGAAGTTTACTATGAAATCTCATGAGATCACAGTAAAATAGTTCATGACCTCAGCACTGTTGATGCTGATTGGCTGCTGTTCATTTCTTCATTTTATTTTTTTTTACCTGCAGCTGGGCAGAGTATAACTTTTTACACAGAACTTACTCTGCTGAGCTGAGGAAGTTGTGAGGTAAAATATCTTCTTTTTTACATAGAGATGCTCAGGTGATATTTTCAGCTTTTTACAGTTATACTGCATCAGTTTCAAGTAATTTAGCATATGAGTATTATGTCCCTTAAAGAAAAATAATGAAACACAATATAAAAATTGTAATTCGGAAGTTAACAGCATAAAAAATGGACAACAAGGGGACCTGAGTTACACAAAAAAGCTATAATTAACCTTATGCCAGCTGCAGAATATTAATAGTACTGGAAATGGTTGCTTTACGTTTATATTTGCCTTTGAAATAGCTGGTTTTGTGCAGTGAAACCAGCACCTAAAATGAATATTTAAATTGATAAATATTCCCTTTGTATTAAAAGAAGGTGGTAAGGTAAGAAGATCTGCTCTTTCTGCAGACTCATCCCATTTACCATACTTAATGGAACTTATGTTAAAAAAGCATCAATCAGGCCATTGATGATGATGATGAGAACATCAGTTATGTAAAGCTGTGGTTTTAATGTAATTTTTGTTGCCAAATGAAGAGGTGTCATTTTTTAAGTACTTTGAAGCCAATAGTGATGCTATGATGAATAGACCAGTAGTATATGAAGTAATGTGTTTGGTGAAATAAATGTTACCATTTAAAGACACTAAATTTGTGGGCTATAGCTCAAGTCCATTGCCTTTTATATTAAGATACACAACCAGCTTTTAAGCGCTTAAGATGGCAGACAATCCCTGCTCTCGTG
This sequence comes from Bombina bombina, assembly GCF_027579735.1. Taxonomy (NCBI): domain Eukaryota; kingdom Metazoa; phylum Chordata; class Amphibia; order Anura; family Bombinatoridae; genus Bombina; species Bombina bombina. Next base: position 278,449,076 of record NC_069499.1, read on the forward strand.
GGGGGGGGGGGGGGGGGAAGCACAAGTTATTACTAGTGTACATAGGTGTTGTATGCAGCCTAGCTGACTTTGAATGCAAGCAGACTGGTTCCCTGGCAGAGAACATCATACAGTTGCAGTTTTAAAAATGGGAGGAGCCTATCTGTTTAAACAATGACACTGAAGCGTCTTTGAAAAAAATAAGTTGTAGATGGTACTCAATGCAGAGATTATACACTATATAGATGTGAATAATCTATCACATTTTTATAGAAGTTTGAAACAAAGAATGAAATATATGATTATATGATTTCAGTTAGAAGAACTATAATCATCCCACTGATGGTTCCAATTTGTGTTACTTGTGATTACTTTACTGGGCTAGCTTGATGCCTATATTACAACTATGACTTCCAGCCCTCATTAGAAATTTTATCTACTATCAGTTAATTTCTTTTACTTTTTCCTGGATTTTTTTTTATAAACATGCATTTAATGTTGACTTTAATTTAAATGTAAACAATTGTATTTTTAATGTGTTTAATGCTATTTCACGAGAAGGTGCATTAATTTAACATATCAGCCAAATGTAAAAATGTTCCTAATTCATTAATATCCCATTTGCTGTAATTGTTTTCAACTCCCCATCACTACCTCATTATTTTTATATATATATATATATATATATATATATATATATATATATATATATTATACATATACAAATTCTAGTTTAATTCGTTTGCACTGATCAAGATGTTGCATACATTGTTAGTGCTGTTCCCTGTTCAGTTGCTGTGTATATTCTGGTGATGTCACCACATTTCAGGTGCTCTGTAGCTTTCGCCAGTGATACTTTATGTTCAGGGATTGTTTATCCTTGTGGCGGCACTGTTAGCTCAGAGGCTACATATCCAACTGCTTAGAAGGACAATTTATTGCGTAGTTAAAAAAAATAATTCTGTCTGTTAACTGAGCCGCAGACAATATGGTAGCTCCCACCCCAACCTGCTGTAACTAATCCACTAAATGAGTTTAATTAAATAATTCAGAGTTTTTACATTTACCAATTGTTACCTACTAGAGTGAATTTATATTAGATTTCTGCATCAATAATTTTTGCATTATGAATTAATTGCATCTGCCTTAATATCTGATAAATAATAAACTACATAACATTTAGGTACTGAAAGGAATTACTCGTGGTCTGAACAAAATAAGCACTATTTTTTGATGAAAAATATGACCTGATTTTTTTTTTTCTGGTAAGGGGTAGACATCCTGGGCATTGAACAATTGTTGAAGACAGTTCAAAGAACAAAGACTATATGTAAAGGAAATACAATATATACTAATGAGGCAGATGTGAGCTCATTTTCTCACTTGCATTATTTTCTGGACTGAATATTTGCACGGTCCATCTGACATATAAATTGGTATAAATTCAGTGGTTTATAAGAAGAGCAGCTGTTGTTGGAATGACAATAGCAGGACACAATGCTGAAAGAAAATGTAATCTTTATTAGATTTCAGTCTAGGATGTCAGTGCGGAGACTGGCACAGATATTAAATTGGCGTCTCATTGGGGAATACAGTACATTAGTGAGCGATTCAGCTGTGACCGAATGTGTGCATTAAAAAGCGTGGCTGCAAAACTTTCTAATGCCATAAATCAAGTATAGATTTAATGTACAATTCATTGCTGAAAGGAATATAAAACAAGATCGCTCCCTGACCTTATCTAGCAGATGTAATCTTGTTAGGGCAGAGTGATTTCACCCCTTACGGTTCAGTTCAGACATCTGGTGAGGGTGATGTTAAGTGTTGGACCAATATTCTGTAGAATTCCTTACAAAGGGCTTTTCCATAACATATTTCATCACTCTAGTGCTCAGGAGTCAACCAGAAAACAGTATCTGAACAATGCATGTCCTGTTTACAATGTGATGAATAAATTAATTGACAAATAATTAGTGACAAAATGACAAACTCACAGATGGAAAATATATACATGAATGACAGATTAGTTACTGTAATTTTGCTTTTGCAATTGAAAAATTTCCAGTAAAGCAAATAATGATGGAAATACAAGGACTGAAATATGTTTTTTGAATTGTAAATAATTGTAATCAGATTATACCGCCTATCACTGACTGTGTGCAGGCGCACATGTGAGTGTGTGTCAGTGGCTGTACATTTTGATGGGCAAGCACTTGCCATGCAGACTGCAGAGCTCTATACAAAAATCTGGGGTCATCAGTCAAGCTTGTATCATAGGTCACATAATAAGCAGTGAACGTCGCTATAAAGCCTTTGCAGTGCTGATCACAGTATAAGAAGCAGCGGTCGTATGACTGCTGCTATCTACCGCTCTGCCTCTAAGCAAGGGTCAGCACACACACACACACACACACACACACACACACACATATATATATATATATATATATATATATATATATATATACAGTATATGGCCCCTATTTATCAAGGTCTGGCAGACCTGATCCGACAGTACGGATAAGGTTCGCCAGACCTCACTGAATACGGCGAGCAATACGCTCACTGTATTCAGCATTGCACCAGCAGCTCACAAGAGCTGCTGGTGCAACGCCGCCCCCTGCAGACTCGCAGCCAATCAGCCGCCAGCAGGGGGGTGTCAATCAACCCGATTGTACTCAATCGGGTTGATTTCCAGTGATGTCTGTCCGCCTGCTCAGAGCAGGCGGACAGGTTATGGAGCAGCAGTCTTTGTGACCGCTGCTTCATAACTGTTGTTTCTGGCGAGCAGAAACACGGGGCATCAAGCTCCATTCGGAGCTTGATAGATAGACCCCTATATATATATATATATATATATATATATATTTGTAACAACGTTAAAAATACGTTTTTTTGAAAACTTGTTTAAAAAAATAAATACAGGATGTGTGTTAAATAACCACTCACAGAGGTAGTTTTAGTTATAAAAATACAAATCTTTATTCAAAATATTAAAAATATCTATTTAAATTCCCTGGTGCATAAAAAAGAGTCCTTTGTTTAAAAAAAAAAAAAAAAAAAAAACACTTCCAAATGTTTTGTCCATCTTATTTTCAAAAGTAAAGAAGAAGAATGTTAAAATAGAATGTGCCTTGTAATTTGTGTTAGCACTAGTCATGTTACCCTTGCCATTGCATAAAACAAGATATGATAGAAGAGCCTTAAATATCTTGCCATTTTATGCAATTTCCAAAGTGTGTTGTGTTTTCTTTAAACACAACTTGTGTGCATTGCCAGTTTGCGTTCTTCCTAAATACAGTCTTGATATAGCGCTAAAGACTTGTAGCCTTACATGAAGCAATGATTGGTGATGCAGGTCAGCTCAACCCAGAACCAGTGCTATGTATATGCATAGTGGTTGCACATGTGACACATTAAAAACTGCAAGAAGATGTAAAATCAAATTTAGACAAGTTGCATTTAGAAAAACAATGTAAAACACGTAGATACAGCAGAGACCAAGAAGACTACATTCAAAATAGGGTCTATACTTTTTTTAAAAAAGGGATAAAAAGATAAAAAAATCCTTTTCAGAATCCGAGACATCAGATAGTGATGGTGAGAATTATAAAAACAAGAAGCTTTTTCTTTAAAAAAAAACACAAAAAAACGGGACCCAGACCCACAAAGCACACAAAGAGAAGGCAGAAGTAGAGAAATCAGGAGGCACAGAAATAGGTCCAAGAAACAGAAATATTCACAGACATAAACAACTAATGGAAGGGGTAACAGAAAGGCAAGAACAAATAAGATTATATAAACAAGCTAAAAATACTATAGTAAACTTGTCTGAATATAAACTAAATCTGGCAGAAATAAGTGTTTTGTTACTCTTCTATTCCACTGCTGGTTTGGATAAGTTTTCTCTTGTTAAAGATATTCAGCTTTTTGCAAGGAAAGTTGTTTTAAATAAATCAATGAATAATGCAAAACATAAGGTCAATATAACTGTAGAAGATCAAACAGATTTAAAAGAGCTAATTGAGTTATAAACAGAGGGATGTAGTATTGATACAATACATCAAGAAACTTTGAACTCTGAAACAATAGCAAAGTGCATGTATAAGTATGCCAGGTACCTAATGTACAGATTTATGTAGATCTAGTTGAAAAATATTTAAAAATAGATTTGACAGATAGCATTGCAGATAACTTAACTAAAGATGAGAGACAAGAATTGTACTTGTTGATGCATAAAAGAGATATAGTAATTAAGCCATCAGACAAAGGTGGAAATATTGTGATTCCGGATTAATCACAGTACTTGATAGAAGCATTTAAGCAACTAAACAATCAGGAGCAATATGAAATATTAAATTGTAACCCTGTACAAAAAGTGCAAGAAGCACTACAAACATTTTTTAGATAAAGGGCATAATAAAAATAGTGAAAAGAATGCACTTTTCAATAAATATCCAATAACTCCCACAATATATTTTGTGCCAAAAATACATAAAAATATCACTCCTCCCCCTGGATGTCCAATAATAGCTGGAATAGGGGGGCCACAGAACAAATTGGAAATTATGTTGATACATTTTTAAGACCTTTCCTATACCAACTACCCAGGTACGTCCAAGATACATTAGATGTGCTCAAAAAGAGTAGATCAAGTAAATTTCACTGAATCTACAATTCTGGTGGCATTAGATGTTGAATGTTTGTACTCTTCCATTCCCCACAACATAGAGCCTGCAAATAAACTTTGTATTCTAGAGGCAATATATATAAAAATCATTCTTAATTTGTACTAGAACTCCTAGAATTTATTCTGATAAATAACATTTTTATTTTTGAAAATAAATATTATAAACAGTGTGGAGACACTACGTGTGCCCCCATATAGGCTTGCCTCCACTTAGTAGTCTGGGAATTAGAGGAAGTGTTTGATAAACATACAAAAATAATGGATACGCACCTATCCTTGTGGATACGTTATGTGGATGATATACTAATTCTATGGGAGGGAAATAAACTAGAGCTTGAAAACTTTGTCTCAAACTTCTATGACTACAATGTGAAACTAACATATACTTGTGAGAAATGTGATATATCATTCCTAGATAAAAAAAAAAGAAAGAAAGGAAAATAGCAAAATTACTACTGAAAACTACAGAAAAGAGACTGCAACAAACAACATATTGCATTCTACTAGTCATTATCCACAATATTTAACATCTAATATTCCAATGGCCCAGTAATATAGATACATAAATGTCATGAAGACCTCATGATTTTTACTTTTTCTGCTGAATTTCTATGCTATTTATAACTTCTTATCACGACTATCTAAAAAAAAGGCAATGTTTTTGAAAATAATTATTTTTCATACTTAAATCTGGTGAACAAGATACCAGTTGCAATTCACACTTCTCAGGAGAGTGATTTTTATGGGATAACCTCTCAACACAATAGTGACAGAAACAGTGTCCTCTTCTCAAGACACACATTTTAGGTAAAAATATAGATGACACTAGGATATTTTAATACATGTTTTAATAACTTTTATGTTACAAGATGACCAAATATGACAAACATGCCATGTTTGGTATCAAAATAATCCTCATGATGTCACAATGGGATTCCTTATAAGTATATATACTGTATATACATAACTAGAATTAAGAGCTTTCCTATAACTTGAGCCAGGGCTTGCACTCTAGGTTCACGGCTTGCCATAAAAAAGGGCTGGCTACATTCCTTTCCCAATGTGGAAGGGGCCTGGTCAGGAACTTGACCTCCGAAAAAAAAATGTATTAAATTGTGATTTCAGAAAAATTCTATTGTCAATCTACATGGGAGACTGTGGGTTCTGTTATGTTTATCCTTTTTATTTAAAAAAAACCCTCTTTTGCTTTTGTGTGTTTCTTAATTCCTTTTTATAAAAATGCTCTGTCACTCTTTTTTTGTTCATAATAAATGTTCCTCTATTACGTTTTTGCTTTTGTGTAATATTTTATTCACGTTACCGAAGAGACTAGTAATAACAGTACTATGTATTTTAGATTGATTGTTGCCAAATTGTGTTTTGGGATTTTTGGTCTGTTAGTCTGGGTTTTTCCTTAGCATTTCCATATAATAATCTTAAAGGGACATTGTACACTAGATTTTTCTTTGCATTAATTTTTTTTGTAGATTATCTATTTATACGGTATAGCCCATCTGGTAGTGTTTTTGTAAAAATTTATAATTTTGCTTATTTTTTAAGAATATTGTGCTGATTTTCAGACTCCTAACCAGGCCCTACAGTATTAGAGGTATACACTTGTATACATACTCCTGCTGGCTCCTGTTTATGTTATCTGTCTTTTCATATGCAGGGAAAGGGGGGAGGGGTAGTGTCTGTTTTCCCAGCCCATTTCAGTGGGTGTCCCAGACTAACCTCATCAACAGTGCTAAACTGGGATCTTCTAATTAAGTTTTTAAAAGGTATTATACTGGATGTTTAGATCAGCATCTGTGCATATTCTTCTTTATAGTAGTGTATATTATATGCAGTTATATGAAAATTGGTGTAAAGTATCCCTTTAAAGTGGTGGCAGCATAGAGATAGTTTAGTGTGGGTGGCATTAAAGGGGAATTTAGGCATTGTTCTAGGTCTAGTACAGACTATAGAGCTTGTTAACTATTGCACCCACTGTACTAAGTCACAGGCTTGCCTGGAGTGGATAGGCCGTGATGAACTGGTTAAGATAGAATGGGTCGGTTAACCCTTTCAGTGATACATTGGTGACTGTTGCAGGGTTTGTTAACCCTGGACATCACAGACTGGTGGCTATTGGTTGTAAAAAAAAATATTATTGGATTTTAGTACTTTGTGTATTTGCTAGTGTGGAAACCCATGTGATAAAATAAAAAATAAATTGTGAATCTCACAATTTCAAAAGGCTAAAACTCAGTTCATTATATAGTCATACATTGCAAACAATTTCCCTTCCTATGCTCTGTTCTTTCATATTTTATTTTTTACTATGGGGGGATATAAACAGAAGTCCAAGGAAACTCTTAAACTTCTGTACCAGCAAAGAAGGATATCACCCTGTGGAAAAACTAAAGATGGACTCATCCAAGCCTTGATGGAATATGACATATACCATGCAGAGCAACACGGTGAAGCTTCAAACACAGATGAAAGAGGCTTGACTGCAGGAGTGGTACATGCAGCTGTGGGCTGAGATTCCTTAAAATCTGGAGATCCCTTGGAATATTATTTGCAAACTGTTTTAAAGCATGTGTATATAACCAATACTAAAGTACCAAGAACAACAAGCTGTTAGGGAAGCAGCAGAACTTCAGTATGAGAGAGAAACAGCAGAGAGAAAAGCTGAGAGAGTATCAGCTAGAGCTTGCACGACTGGCTAGAGCAACTGCCTAAACTATTAATAGTGAATCTAGAGACTCTTCTCTACTCAGACCACGTGCAGGGAAATTTCCTACTCTAAATAAAGAAGGGGATCTGGATATATTCCTGTGCAGCTTTGAAGACTTGCAGGCAGTATCAGCTGCCAAGGGGCTAGTGCCCAAATTATCTCACAACTGGTCTGAAAGACCCTGCATGGTAGACTTTTGCAGAACTGCCTGCAGAGTTTTATCAGCACTATGATGCAATTAAGGCTGCACTGCATAGGAGGTGTAACACAGAAATCTACATTGCAGTTGTGGGCATTTCAGCACTGGATCAGAGAACAAGATATTACCACCATGAAGGACCTGGAAGATCTGATGGTCAAGGAACAGTTCATGCAGCTGTGCTGGATTGGAAGCCCAAAACAACATTGGAAGGGGGTGAGCTGGCAGATTTCTATACAGCTAACAGATCAATAGTGGAAAGCCTTTACAAAAGGGTCATCCAACTGGAAGGGTGTTACTGCACAACCTCCTTCACCAAGCCTGTTGTACCATCTTTTGTTTCAGCTTCCTCAGGGAGAGCTTATGGGCAGGGAGAATCCTGCAGGTGTTTTGTTTGCAACAAAGGGCTAGATTACAAGTGGCATCCTAATGTTAGCAAGCACAATATTCTTAATATGCACTCAAATTGCAGGTTGAAAGTAAATGCTAACGCGAGAGCACACTCGAATTTAACGCATGTCAGGTTTGCACTACTGTAGACCCAGTGCAGAAGGTTATGGATAAAATTAATTAATATATTAATATTAATAAAAAATAAGGGTTCAAATGTATATGGCCATGTATTTGACTGCAAAGGGTTATAATATATATATATATATATATATATATATATATATATATATATATATATATATATATATATATATATATATGAATAAAAAGACTGAAAATAGGTGCAGATAGGGATACTGAGTGGCTGTCAGCTGAGAGGCTAATACATGCAAAAATATATGCAAAAATACACTAGTATGTGAAAACAGTAAGACTACTACCTGTCTATAAAACCCTTCAAATTTAAAGGTATATATACAAAATATATCTGAAACAAAACATATGTGGAATATGTAGATAAATAGATGGGAAAAAAAGGCTAGGTAAAACTCTACAAGCAATTCATAAATAAAAATATATATGTAAATGAAAATGCAACATATATGTGAAGGTTCAACAGAGCTAAATAGCTAATCAGTGTATAAATGTCTGATATGCACAATGAATATACACACAAAACAAAGAACAGAAAGCTTACATTAAAAGCATTAGAAATAAATAAATAAATAAAACTAATTTGGGAAATAAGGCAAAAATAAATCCCAAATTTGATCAATCACATATATTGACAATGAATTGGTGTGATATACCACAAATCACATAAATATGGTCTCAGTCCTGTCAGAGATAAAGGGCAGAAAAACGTTGATCCATATAAATTAATAGATTGTCCTAAAATGACATTCACATCTTACTTACTAAATGGTACCTCAATTATATGAGGTAAGTGACACGCATAGTTTCAAATAGAAGTCCTGGGATGGTCAGAAAACCTGCTTCAGTGCCCCCTGGGTATTGTACACCTCTTCTTCTCTCACCCTTCATTTCACAGGAAACTGGGTATGGAGAAAAGGAGACAAAAACGCCAAAATAGTGCAATATTGTTGTGGTAAAAACAAGAAGATTTTATTAAACAAACTTCTATGGTAAAACCTGCTTACATATTCAAACTTCAGTCACATATGAGGTATCAGTCAAATTTTCTAAATTAAAAGTGTTCATGTAGTCTCCCTCGTAACACAGCAGTGCTCAAATGAGGCGTATATACATAACACATAACCCAAGTCGCGAAGTCCTTGTATTATTTTATCCTTACGCGTTTCGAAGATATTCAATATTTAACAACCTTCTTTGTCAGAGGAATCATATGAATGAAGCTACGGATCACTGAATTTTAAGACGCCGGGCTGGTACCCCGCCCCTAAAACACTTAATTGTTATTGGTCAATGTAACGGTCATGTGACCGTGATGAATGGGGGGGGGGGGGTGTAAGAGGAGTTTACTGTTTTCTCCTCCCAATTAGTGTGTAAACAAAACACGGAGGACCATAGTGCTGTTGTATGTCAAAGATCCTCCGTGTATCAAATAAGCAAATGAGCATGTCAATAGTTAGATCTATTTGATAATCACAACTATCGGACTCTTATTGGATAGGTAGGCTAACTTGTTTACCTTATTAATCAGGGTTTAAAAAGACTACATTTTAATTTAGAAACCATAATGTGGACATAGGTTTAGACTCCGGTAATTTAAAAACATCACAGTTAACTATGAAATGGATCGCAAATAATGGTACAATAAATACATACAAAAAAAAATAATAATAGTAATTTAAACATCAACGTAAATGCATGCTGTTCAATTGAATACTATTTAAAATACAATTTTAAAAATACAAAAAATTGTATACATATAACAGATCACACATCTAATACGATAAGATAAAATAAAATTGAGTTCATAGTATGGTCATTTAAAACTTAAACAACAATTAAAACGTGGCAAAACATATAGCTTATGACTTTAAGTAAAATTATGCTAATTCATTGAAACCTAAACCAAACAGTATTGATCTGTTGAACTGATTGGGACTATCTTAATCCCAAAATGTTATAGAAGAGTTTTTTTATCTCAAATAAATACAGATGTATAAATAAGATACTCTCAATAATGCATAATAATATATAAAATAATATAATATAATAGATTCATATAATGTACCAAATATACAAATATATGTATGATAACAATGCCTGATAAAAATATCTATTAAAAAATACATGAAAAATACATTTGAAAAATACATTTTACGAATACATATTGTAAAAGGGGACTATCAGTAAAAAATGCCGCTAGGTCAATGTCCTTATTTAGGCCATGAGGCACCTGTGAATACATAGTGTGTATCCAGTAGGTCTTCCTTCTCCTAAGATACAACTCCTTGTTGCCCCTTCTTTAACTGACAGGTATACATTCCAAAATAGTTGCCCTAAGGCCTGTAGAATCCATTTTATGAAAGGATCGAAAATTAACAGAAATATTATGTGATCTTTCACCTGCTTTGATGTTTGTCAGGTGTTTAGACAGTCTTTTCTCAAAGGGGCATGTCGTACGTCCCACGTACTGGAGACCACACAAACATTCAATCAAGTAGACCACATAGTCTGTCCTACAGTTACAGGATGTATTACTTTTACAGATATTTCCATTGTTATTTGATCTTACTTCCTTTGTTGGTTTGTTACCATTATAGTGGTATTCACAGGCCACACAGTTCAACTGGTTACACTTGAAGAAACCTATTGCCATTTTCCTTAGCCAATTCTGAATGGTTCCCTTCTTTAGTTGGCTTGGAGCTAATATATTTTTGAAGCCTCTGTTTTTCCTAAATATCATCCTTGGCTCCCTAAAAATGCTACTTTTCAAAAGATCATCTTTTTGTAATAGGTGCCAGTGTTTCCTAATAATAGACCTTATTTAATTCGACCCCTATAGGCTCGTGTTAGATCTCCTTCCTTTTAACCTCTCTCAATGAAGCTGTTCTTCAAGATATCTGCTTCTCTATAGAAATCCACCAGCCTAGAACAATTTCTCCTTAGGCGCTGAAATTGTCCATAGGGTGTATTTTGAATCCACTCTGGATTGTGGTTACTAGTAGCAAGAAGATACTTATTGCTATCTGTGTCTTTTTTATGTAACCTAGTTTGGATTTCGTCGTTCTCATGAAACCAAACAATGGGGAATATCTATCAAGCCGTCAACTTTGTTGCATTCGACGGCACCAATACGCTAGCCTAACATCGCCTAACATCGCGGCCACAGACCTGAATACGCTCTCCATATTTATAAAAAAAGCCAGCAAAAAGCTGCGCACCAAGTACAGGGCGATGAGCATCGGACTGTTGTTAACTAACAGTCATCGATCTCGCTGCTATTCAGCTTTTTACCAAATTTATTTATACCCTGTCACTAAACGCTGCCACTATACTAAAATGTTTAACCCCTATCCCGCCGCTCCCGGACCCCACCGCAAATAAATAAACGTATTAACCCCTATTCCGCCGCTCCCGGACCCCACCGCAACTAAATAAAAGTATTAACCCCTATTCCACCGCTCCCGGAACCCGCCGCAACTAAATAATAGTATTAAGCCCTATTCCATCGCTCCTGGACCCCACCACAACTAAATAAATGTATTAACCCCTAACTGCCCTTGCCTCCCACATCACTACCACTAACTAAACCTATTAACCCCTAAACCTCCAGCCCCCCACATCGCCATAAACTAAATTATAGGAGGTAATTAGACCTATCTTCTAAGTGAAGAACAAAGTTATTTGAAGTATTTATATAAAAAAATGTACAGAACCTATACAAATTTTAAAAACATCATTTAGGCCCTAAAAAGTACAAAAACACATATATAGACCACAATCCTTAGTAAAATCTTACGAATCCAAGTTTTCCAAATATTTAATCTACCACACTTTTTCATCCATTTCTCTATGTCTCCAGCTCCACAATTTAAGTATGATTACCTAAAATCCTAACTGACTTATTAAATGTTTTGTTTGGATTTATAACATGGTACTGGTACAGTGGGGCAAAAAAGTATTTAGTCAGCCACAAATTGTGCAAGTTTTCCCACTTAAGAAGATGAGAGAGGCCTGTAATTTTCATCATAGGTATACCTCAACTATGAGAGACAAAATGTGGAAACAAATCCAGACAATCACATTGTCTGATTTGGAAAGAATGTATTTGCATATTATGGTGGAAAATAAGTATTTGGTCACCTACAAACAAGCAAGATTTCTGGCGCTCACAGAACCAAACATCCCAGAACCACATGGGGGGACCTAGTGAATGACCTGCAGAGAGCTGGGAACAACGTAACAAAGGCTACCATCAGTAACACACTATGCCGCCAGGGACTCAGATCCTGCAGTGCCAGACGTGTCCCCCTGCTTAAGCCAGTACATGTCCGGGCCCATCTGAAGTATGCTAGAGAGCATTTGGATGATCCAGAAGTGGATTGGGAGAATGTCATATGGTCAGATGAAACCAAAGTAGAACTGTTTGGTAGAAACACAACTCGTCGTGTTTGGAGGAGAGAGAATGCTGAGTTGCAACCAAAGAATACCATACCTACTGTGAAGCATGGGGGTGGCAACATCATACTTTGGGGCTTTTTCTCTGCAAAGGGAACAGGACGACTGATCCGTGTACATGAAAGAATGAATGGGGCCATGTATCGTGAGATTTTGAGTGCAAACCTCCTTCCATCAGCAAGGGCATTGAAGATGAAACGTGGCTGGGTCTTTCAGCATGACAATGATCCCAAACACACCGGCCGGGCAACGAAGGAGTGGCTTCATAAGAAGCATTTCAAAGTCCTGGAGTGGCCTAGCCAGTCTCCAGATCTCAACCCGATAGAAAACCTTTGGAGGGAGTTGAAAGTCTGTGTTGCCCAGCGACAGCCCCAAAACATCACTGCTCTAGAGGAGATCTGCATGCAGGAATGGGCCAACATACCAGCAACAGTGTGTGACAACCTTGTGAAGACTTACAGAAAACGTTTGACCTCTGTCATTGCCAACAAAGGATATATAACAAAGTATTGAGATGAACTTTTGATATTGACCAAATACTTATTTTCTACCATAATATGCAAATAAATTCTTTCCAAATCAGACAATGTGATTGTCTGGATTTGTTTCCACATTTTGTCTCTCATAGTTGAGGTATACCTATGATGAAAATAACAGGCCTCTCTCATCTTCTTAAGTGGGAGAACTTGCACAATTGGTGGCTGGCTAAATACTTTTTTGCCCCACTGTAATTAAACATCTTTATATGATATATGATAGATGATTTGCGCACACTTATTCTTTCCCCTATATAAACCAGTCCACATGAACATATAAATAAATAGATGTCAAAATCTATTTTGCATATGTGACCTTTAAGCTTAAATTATCTCCTGCTGTTTGCTTGAGCAAAATACTTTCCCTTAATCATAGTTAAACTGTGCAAAATGTAAACATGGGTAGGTCTCACAAATATTTTACCCTCCAAAAATATGATGTAGTGAACAAAGATTTGAATTCTTCAATGTGAGGATTATATTTAGATAAAAGTTGCTAATGGTTTTTAAGAATTTCATTAATATTGTCAATCATAGTTTATATATGTTACTAATTTCTTTACACTGTTATAAAACCATTTATGTGTTTTCAAAAAAAACTATAATTATCTATAGAAATGGCTTTATTCATCCATGATTATTATTCCTTTAAAATAAAACAATTTTTATTGTACTTTTGGTATTTTAGTACTAAGATTATGGTCTCTTGCGCAAGAATGGTATCTCATTTTTTTTCCTGGTGTAATAAGCTCTCATTCTATTTTTATTTCTTCCACAGTACCTCATGTAGTATATCATTCTAATGCTTAATGCACTGTTTTATATGTTATTTTTCTAAGCTAAGAATGCTGAATTTTTTTGAATGGCCATAATATCAAGCTGTGATAAAGATCATTTTCATTCTTTTCATTGTATACACAAAAACAGTGAGATATTATTCATACTATGTAATGTTTGCTTTTTGATAAAAAAAAATAGATTATATGTTAAAATATATTCAGTAATACATAAACCATAAAATAAATTTTGCTAAATTGAACATTTTGACCTAGATTACGAGTGGAGCGCTAACTGTTACGCGCAAGCTTAAAAGGGTTTATCGCGGGTGTTTGCACATGTTGAGTTTTTTACTCGGATTACAAGTTGAAAATAGATGCAATGGCTTGAGTGCAATTGAAGTAAATGTTTGTCGGGTTAGCGTGACCTTAGAGCTCTGGTTAAAGGGATACTAACCCCACATTTTTTTTCTTTCATGATTCAGATAGAGCATGCAATTTTAAGCAACTTTCAAATTTACTCCTATTATCAATTTTTCTTTGTTTTCATGTTATCTTGATTTGAAAAAGCAGTAATAAAAGGTTAGGAGCCGGCCCATTTTTAGTTCAGCACCTTTGTAGAGCTTGCTGATTGGTTTGCTACATTTAGCCACAAATCAACAAGGGCTACCCAGGTGCTCTATCTGAATCATGAAAGAAAAAAATTGGGTTTAGTATCCCTTTAACTGTATTGTGAAAGAAAAAAGTGTCTCACATCAAAAATACAGTACAAAGTACAGTTATACTCATTCAAACACTATCTAATATAAATTATTGAAAAAAATATTCTACAAAAATAGTTATAAGGGCTAAAAGATATGCAAAGGACTTCAACATTGAGATGCATACATTTACATGTCTAAAGATGTATTTGTATGTGTGTATACAGTATATATATACTATATATATATATATATATATATATATATATATATATACATTTGTTTGTACACATGTATTTATATTTCTATATATGTATTTACAGACATATATAGACAGATAAACACATACATACATATTTAAACACATATAGACACATATACAAGTGCCTTGTAATAATTTAAAACAATGACACTACTCACATTAATCGAAGGGATAAATTAGCAAAAATTAAATTTGCATATACTTGCAAATTTCATACACTATTAATTTAGTTTTGATGGTTCTGTGTATCAAGGAAATGCCCTTTATTTACATATTCTAGCATAGGAGCTGGACAGGATACCATTACAAGCACTCATGCCCTTCAAATCAAAGGTGTGTTGACGTGAATATTGAAAATAAAAACATTAACCTTAATTGAGTTTATTAAAAAGTGAGTAAATAAAAGATTACAACTGTATGAGTCTCCTTAGTCAAGAGGTCCTGCTAGGCTGGAAAATGCTGCCTGTGTCTGGGGTTAAAGTGATGGTAAATTCGTATCAAGTGTTCAACATATTTTAGAAGCTCTTACCTTAAAGGGACACTGAACCCAAATTTTTTCTTTTGTGATTCAGATAGAGCAACTTTCTAATTTACTACTATTATCAAATTTTATTCGTTCTCTTGGTATCTTTATTTGAAATACAAGAATGTAAGATTAGATGCCGGCCCATTTTTGGTGAACCAACTGGGTTGTCCTTGCTGATTGGTGGATAAATTCATCCACCAATAAAAAAGTGCTATCCGGAGTTCTGAACCCCCAAAAAAAAGCTTAGATGCCTTTTTTTTCAAATAAAGATAGCAAGAGAACGAAGAAAAATTAATAATAGGAGAAAATTTGAAAGTTGCTTAAAATTGCCTGCTCTATCTGAATCATGAAAGAAAAAAAATTGGGTTCAGTATCCCTTTAACTAGCACATCGATATCCTTTTATAATATAAAAAACATCTATTTACTTAGTAACTTCAATTTTATTACAGTAATGGTACACTGTTATAATCAGCCTCTCTCCCACAGGGGCTGCTTTGATTGACATAAGTTTTAGCCAATCATCTGCGATGGAATGTGCATGCGCAACTCTTATGCTACTTGCGCATTTGTAAATAAGACGCATTCTCATTTACAAATGCGCAAGTAGCGTAAGAGTTGTGCATGCGCATTCCATCGCAATTAGGGAGTTCAGAGCACAGGAGCGTGCAGGTCCTATTTAACATGGGGCGCATGGTGAGCAGATGATTGGCTAAAACTCATGTCAATCAAAGCAGCCCCTGTGAAAAATGTAGAGAGAGGCTGATTATAACAGTGTACCATTACTGTAATAAAATTGAAGTTACTAAGTAAAAAGATGTTTTTTATATTATAAAAGCATGTTGATGTGCTAGTTAAGGTAAGAGCTTCTAAAATATGTTGAACACTTGATTCAAATTTACCATCACTTTAAGTCCGCAATATAAAGGTATTGGGAACTAGAGAATAGGATATGTAACCATATGGCTATCATGTTGGATTGTCCTTTAATGCTGGATAGCTTAGTATGGTGGATATCTTAGTATGTCTCCACATTAAACAAAACATTTTGGATGATTCAGAGATATAAGTCCCTGTAATTAAATTAGCAATTGACCATGTATTGTCTCTTTAAATATTACCCAACAGTATAGGAAAATCGCTGCCCTATTGGTGGGCAGATTTATTGAGGACACCTACAACCCTGGTAATGACTGCAACAATTTCAAATGGAGTGATGTTGTTTCACATATTGCACATATATGATATTTGATATATCCCAGTATGCTACCATTAATCTCAATAAACAATGCACTTTGTTCGGTGCTTAAGTATCTGGTGAGCAACTTATATGCAGTATAAATATAATTTATTTAGATAAAGAGGCACGGCCAATTCTGCAGCTTTTTGTGTTATCCTCGTCTGAACACACCTCCTCCTGTGATGTCATCATGATTCTAATCCAATCCGGATCTCTGCCATCCTGACTCATACAAATGTATTATTATATAATTGCATTGGAGCCCTTTGCAGTTAAATGAAAACATGTAAAAACGTATTTATGCAATATGCATTTTTAATAAAGTTTTATACTGTGTATTTACTGTAAATATTTAACATCCAATGTTCTGCACAGAGCAGAAAATGTTCAGTGGATTTATAAATAGATATTCCTGTATATATATATATATATATATATATATATATATATATATATATATATATATATATATATATATATATATATATATATATATACAGGGAGTGCAGAATTATTAGGCAAATGAGTATTTTGACCACATCATCCTCTTTATGCATATTGTCTTACTCCAAGCTGTATAGGCTCGAAAGCCTACTACCAATTAAGCATATTAGGTGATGTGCATCTCTGTAATGAGAAGGGGTGTGGTTTAATGACATCAACACCCTATATCAGGTGTGCATAATTATTAGGCAACTTCCTTTCGCAAAATGGGTCAAAAGAAGGACTTGACAGGCTCAGAAAAGTCAAAAATAGTGAGATATCTTGCAGAGGGATGCAGCACTCTTAAAATTGCAAAGCTTCTGAAGCGTGATCATCGAACAATCAAGCGTTTCATTCAAAATAGTCAACAGGGTCACAAGAAGCATGTGGAAAAACCAAGGCGCAAAATAACTGCCCATGAACTGAGAAAAGTCAAGCGTGCAGCTGCCAAGATGCCACTTGCCACCAGTTTGGCCATATTTCAGAGCTGCAACATCACTGGAGTGCCCAAAAGCACAATGTGTGCAATACTCAGAGACATGGCCAAGGTAAGAAAGGCTGAAAGACGACCACCACTGAACAAGACACACAAGCTGAAACGTCAAGACTGGGCCAAAAAATATCTCAAGACTGATTTTTCTAAGGTTTTATGGACTGATGAAATGAGAGTGAGTCTTGAT
The DNA here is from genome assembly GCF_027579735.1 of Bombina bombina. Lineage (NCBI taxonomy): Eukaryota > Metazoa > Chordata > Amphibia > Anura > Bombinatoridae > Bombina > Bombina bombina. Next base: position 278,466,873 of record NC_069499.1, read on the forward strand.
GGGCCAGATGGATGGGCCCGTGGCTGGATTGGTAAAGGGCAGAGAGCTCCAGTCCGACTCAGACGCCAACAAGGTGGAGGTGGAGTACTGGCTTGGGCTGGTATCATCAAAGATGAGCTTGTGGGGCCTTTTCGGGTTGAGGATGGAGTCAAGCTCAACTCCCAGTCCTACTGCCAGTTTCTGGAAGACACCTTCTTCAAGCAGTGGTACAGGAAGAAGTCTGCATCTTTCAAGAAAAACATGATTTTCATGCAGGACAATGCTCCATCACACGCGTCCAAGTACTCCACAGCGTGGCTGGCAAGAAAGGGTATAAAAGAAGAAAATCTAATGACATGGCTTCCTTGTTCACCTGATCTGAACCCCATTGAGAACCTGTGGTCCATCATCAAATGTGAGATTTACACGGAGGGAAAACAGTACACCTCTCTGAACAGTGTCTCGGAGGCTGTGGTTGCTGCTGCACACAATGTTGATGGTGAACAGATCAAAACCCTGACAGAATCCATGGATGTCAGGCTTTTGAGTATCCTTGCAAAGAAAGGTGGCTATATTGGTCACTGATTTGTTTTTGTTTTGTTTTTGAATGTCAGAAATGTATATTTGTGAATGTTGAGATGTTATATTGGTTTCACTGGTAAAAATAAATAATTGAAATGGGTATATATTTGTTTTTTGTTAAGTTGCCTAATAATTATGCACAGTAATAGTCACCTGCACACACAGATATCCCCCTGAAATAGCTATAACTAAAAACAAACTAAAAACTACTTCCAAAACTATTCAGCTTTGATATTAATGAGTTTTTTGGGTTAATTGAGAACATGGTTGTTGTTCAATAATAAAATTAATCCTCAAAAATACAACTTGCCTAATCATTCTGCACTCCCTGTATATATAAAGCTATATATAATCATGTATTTATAAAGGTTTTAAATATATATTGTACCAAAAAACATTATATATATATATTATAATATATATATATATATATATATATATATTTTATGAATAAATAGAACACATTCTTCTATGTGAAGAACATTGGAATGTGAAATATTAATATTTTCATGTTGAGTTAGCACACTTGAAATATGCTTGAGCAGGTTCAATAAAAAACGCTCTACTTGTAATTTGGCCCTTTATATGTAATGAACAATGTAACGGCCAGATTACGAGTTTTGCGGTAAGAGGGGTGCGGTACTAACTTGCACGTTATTCTCACCGCTCACTTACCTACAGCGCTGGTATTACAGGTTTTTTATCAACCTGGCGTTATTAGACAAGAAGTGAGCGTAGAGCAAAATTGTGCCTCATACTGCACTCCAATACCAGCACTGCTTAAGTCAGCGGTGAGCTGGTTGTATGTGCTCGTGCACGATTTCCCCATAGACATCAATGGGGAGAGCCGGCTGAGAAAAAGTCTAACACCTGCAATAAAGCAGCGTAAAGCTCAGTAACACTGACCCATTGATTCCTATGGGGAAACAAAATTTATGTTTACACCTAACACCCTAACATGAACCCTGAGTCTAAACACCCCTAATCTTATACCTATTAACCCCTAATCTGCTGCACCCCACATCGTCGACACCTACATTATACTTATTAACCCCTAATCTGCCGCTCCGGACATCGCCGCCACTAGAATAAACATATTAACCCCTAAACTGCTAGGGGTCAACAGGATTGACCTAAACTGCTAGGGGTCAATAGGATTGAGCTTGCATTCTATTGGCTGATTGGAACAGCTAATAGAATGCGAGCTCAATCCTATTGGCTGATTGGATCAGCCAATAGGATTGAAGTTCAATAGGATTGAAGATTGCATCAGCCAATCGGAATCTAAGGGACACCATCTTGGATGACGTCATTTAAAGGAACCTTCATTGTAGAAGAAGCCGTCGATTGAAGAGGATGCTCCACACCGGATGTCTTGAAGATGGAGTCGTTCCGCGTTGGAAGGATGAAGATAGAAGATGCCATCTGGGTGAAGACTTCTGCCCGTCTGAAGGACCACTTTCTGCCGGCTTCATTGAGGACTTCTTGCCGCTTGGATTAAGAGTTCTCAGATAGTTCTCATTGAGGATGGATGTCGGCTCTTCAAAACTGTAAGTGGATCTTCGGGGGTTAGTGTTAAGATTTTTTAAGGGTGTATTGGGTGGGTTTGATTTTTAGATTAGGGCTTTGGGCTGCAATAGAGCTAAATTCCCTTTTAAGGGCAATGCCCATCCAAATGCCCTTTTCAGGGCAATGGGGAGATTAGTTTTTTTTAGTTAGGCTTTTATTTGGGGGGTTGGTTGTGTGGGTGGTGGGTTTTACTGTTAGGGGCGTTGTTTGTATTTTTTTACATGTAAAAGAGCTGATTTCTTTGGGGCAATGCCCTGCAAAAGGCCCTTTTAAGGGCTATTGGTAGCTTAGTTTAGGCTAGGGTTTTTTTATTTTGGGTGGGCTTTTTTATTTTGATAGGGCTATTAGATTAGGTGTAATTAGTTTAAAGATCTTGTAATTTATTTTTTATTTTCTGTAATTTAGTGTTTGTTTGTTTTTGTAATTTAGCTAATTGTATTGAATTTAGTTAATTGTATTTAATTTAGGGAATTTATTTAATTGTAGGGTTAGGTTAGGTTTTATTTTACAGGTAAATTTGTATTTATTTTAGCTAGGTAGTTAGTAAATAGTTAATAACTATTTAGTAACTAGTCTACCTAGTTAAAATAAATACAAACTTGCCTGTAAAATAAAAATAAACCCTAAGCTAGATACAATGTAACTATTAGTTATATTGTAGCTAGCTTAGGGTTTATTTTACAGGTAAGTATTTATTTTTAAATAGGAATTATTTAGTTATTAATTATTTGAATTATATTTAAGTTAGGGGAGTTAGGGTTAGGGTTAGACTTAGGGTTAGAGCGGCAGATCAGGGGTTAATAAATCTATTTTAGTGTTTGTGTTGCGGGAGGGCCTCGGTTTAGGGGTTAATAGGTAGTTTATTAGTGTTTGTGTACTTTATAACACTTTAGTTATGAGTTTTATGCTACAGCTTTTTAGAGTAAAACTCATAACTACTGACTTTAGAATGCATTACGAATCTTGACTGGATAGGCTGTACCGCTCACTTTTTGGCCTCCCAGGACAAGCTTCTAATACCGGCGCTATTAAATCCCATTGAAAAAAGACTATACACAATTTGCGTAAGTTGATTTGCGGTAAGACCAAACAAGTGTGCGGTGCCCCTAAATCTGCAAGACTCGTAATACCAGCAGTAGTGAAAAAGCACCGTTATAACCTGATAACGCTGCTTTTTCACTATAACACAAAACTCGTAATCTAGCCATAAATTAATATGTCATTCAAAGAGAAGGCAATCAGTTGTTAATAATAAAATAATCAGTAATAAACTAAATTTCCTTAAGCTAAGCATATTGATTACTCTACAGGTGCAAACAGCCAGCAGTAAGCATAGTTTTGCACATTGGATTTGGGCTAATTACCTGCAGCATTTAATAACTATAAAACCATGGGTATCCTACCAAACATATTTTATAACCTGTAATGGCGACAGAGAAGACAGAAGGCGCCACAATGGTGCAAGATCACTGGGATATGGAAAGATGTGCACAAAGATATTCACATCATACTCACAATTTCCACAGCACTTAAGAAGTACCAGAAGTGCATACTGAACTCTCACGAGCCGTTCAGATAGTTCACACAGGCGTGGCAGGTCCCTGTTATGCCAAATGATTCCTCAGTCCAAACACAGGTGCGCTTGTAGTAAAATATGCAACCTGCTTACAACTTTAAATGATTCAAATCTCACCAAAGCAGGGTGATGATGATGAATAGATCATAAACAACGTCATGCTGCTATATGTCTAAAAGCAATAGACTTTAATAAAAGCAAATATTAAAGAATTCACAACGCGTTTACCAGTCAACTCAGGACTGCTTAATCAGGTGAATAATAAAAATTAAACAGCATGGCAAATAAAAGCATTTTAGAGGATTGTGATTGGATTAGTTCCAAAAACTCACAAAGGGAGCTATTTGTCTAAATTGGCAAATCCACTCAAAATGACACATTGACTGACCATTCCCAAAAGCTTGTATATACAGACTAACAATCTGATTCATACGAGACTGAGAGTGAATAAAAACAGGTAGTACCAAATCAATCCAAAGATGCCGTACCTTGCTAAACTGTAGTGGCAAATTTATTAAGGTCTAGGATGTTTCATTCCTTTACCCAATTATATACCACCAATGTCTTACCACTTTACGTCTACCTTAATTTACTTATCTTATCTTATGACTAAAATGAAGACACGGACAAAGTTGTTATTGAAAAATATGGAAAGATTACTGTTTATTTAATTAATTGAATTTTGCCATTTGACTTTTAAGCTTTGGAGAGCAAAATTGAGCGATATCGTAAATCACAACTTTACACACCAACAAAAAATGCCACCGCATTAACAAGAATTTTGGGACCCACATATAGGGGGCTGGACCACAACTACCCCCCATGTCAGAGCAGGAGGGGGAAAGGATAACCCAGGCATATCCCACCCCATAGCTAGACCCCCGGATCACCCCTCAGGGCTGAGTATGCTGCAGGATCCTCCCATCCCCTCACTGCCCCGCCTACATGCCGGACCCAAACTTCACCGCCTGTTAAGTTTGCCTAACCCCATTCGCAAAACAGATGCAATAGTTTATCCTCTAGTCAGCGTAGACCACCGGGTCACCTGCTGTCCTTCGGTTGTACTGCATTCTTCCTCTTATGCAGGAGCACGGGCGGTCTTACTGTGACTCGACCATGTCGTGCCCCTATCCGTGCTGCTATTGCTCTTCTTCCCGTGACCTCTCTGAATTGCTGCATTGTCCTTCATTGATTCTAGAGTGGGAGGGTGGGAAACAAAGAAAAAGGGTTAGTGACTGCTTCCTGCTAGCACCTTCCTTAAGTAACCTCTGCTTGTCCCCTCCCTGCCCCTGCAATGACCTCTTGCTGGCCAAGCCCTCCTTATAAGGTAAGTCTATGACCTGGCTACCCCCACTCAGCCACCTAAAAACTCCTATTGTCCTCCCAGAAGCCCCTCCCTTAGTCCGTTCCCTTCACATGCGTACCATCCACTTATTTAAGGTCTAGGATGCTTCATTCCTTTTATTATATACCACCAATTTCTTACCACTTTATCTCTACCTTAACTTACTTATCTTATCTTATGACAAAAATGAAGACACGGACATAGTTGTTATGGCAAAATATGGAAAGGTCACGGTATATTTAATTAATTAAGTTTTGCCATTTGGCTTTTAAACTTTGGAGAGCAAAATTCAGCCATATCGTAAATCACAACTTTACACACCAACAAAAAATGCCACCACATTAACAAGAATTTTGGGACCCACGTATAGGGAGGAGGACCACAACTACCCCCCATGGCAGAGCAGGAGGGGGAAGGAGAACCCACGGCATATCCCACCCCATAGCTAGACCACCGGATCACCCCTCAGGACTGAGTATGCCGCGGGATCCTCCCACCCCCTCACTGCCCCGCCCACATGCCGGACCCAAAATTCACCGCCACAAAAAGAGACCCTCTTTCGGCCAAACCATCACCACATCTTTGTGACCTTTCCTTACCTTTACCAATTCTTGGCACATCCCATGTCCAACAGCAATTGGTCGTTTTCTTCGTCTGTTAAGTGCACGTCATCACGTCGGAACAGCTCTTCCCTTTTCGCCACTATCAGTGGGTGCTCTATTACTCTGCCCCCTATCTCCCTCATTGCCTTCGCTGCTACCTAGTTTAACTTCCTTCTTGATCTATACCCCACTTTGCACGTATCCGAGTTTCTCCAGTGTATTCTTGAAACTATGTTGGACCATATTATCTGGATTGATGGCCATGCTACTTTTAACCATTTCATTCCTCCTGTCACTTTCTCTTCTAATTCTCATAGCGGGTAAGCCCCTATATCATTCCCCCCAGGTGGATAATAAGGGCATCGAGACAACCCCATCTTAGCCTTGCCTGCTGTATTGTTGGCACTAACTCATCCCACTTCATGTCTCTTTTGCCTATCTATCTAATGCTAACTTCCTTGTGCGAAAAACCTAAATGCACCCCTTGTGCTGCCGCTGCCGCCCTAGCCTGTGTCCAATAAACATAGGAATGCCCTACGATCCACACCCTTAACACTCTGCCTGAAATGAAATACATTTTTACAAACCGTTAGTCACCATTAAACGTAACTTTAACAAATGCATCACCACACTGCATGAAAAAACACAATCCTTATAACAACCACTTTAGTATTTTTGCAATCTAATGTATGATTTGTAGGCTGATGATTTCCATCTTCCTAGCTTTTTAATTTGTTCGCTCGAACAACCTCTACTCACTGCAGAAAGGAGTGCAGCGCAAAGTATGAACTTCCCCAACTCAAGTTCTCCACTACTCTTTGTAAGACACTTCTAAATTGAAAAATTGTCATCTCTGCCCCGTCTGAATGCCACAGGAATGTACGACCCCCACCCCTGTGTGCTGCTAGATATCTTTTTACACTTGCCACCAGACATAGTGTTCCCCCTGACCTTTCATGTTCAGCCATGCCCCTTTACATTCTGTGTCTGTCTTGGATCTCCTTACAAAAATAAGCACTGCTTCCTCCCCGCATCTCACATCCCCTATTTCTACGCCACCCTTTCCTATCTTCCTATTTCTAGGTAACAGCTCCCCTATCCTCATGGCTCCGTGGAATGCCACTATGAAAGTCGTTCTAAAAATTAATGTTTCGTCCTGGTTCTGACAGACCCTTGCTAACGCATCCACCATTCTTTCTAACCTATCTTCTGTTATGGCTTCCCTTTTATCTGCTCCCTTTTTCTCCTCTCTCCCCCATGCCCTCACAATATTTTTCACTATAAACTTCTTAGACCAATCTATTTCCCCCATATAGCTGTGAACAATATGATATTGCTGCTAATACTGAACCCAAATGCCCTTTTCTTATTCCCTCTCTTTTTAGGATCAACAACCATTCTAAAAATTTTCCTTCCTCCCCCACTTTTGTCCCCTTCTTAAACTCGCACCACGTCCCCAATATTTCCTGTAAACTGCCCAGGTAATTGGTGCCAAGGATTTCTGGACCAGCTCCTTGATTCCATCTATCCGTTGCCAATCTGCCAAAGAAGGATAGGGCAACATTCACCTTCCTGTCTGGAATTGGGGGCTAACGCCCTAAACCTTTCCCATTTAAAATGGGATAACGTATCAGCAACCACATTTCTATAACCTGGAATATGCTTAGCCTTGAAACAAATGTTAAATCTTAAACAATATCTCAAGTACCTAACCACAGGCAGCGATGACGCTGATAATTGGTTGATCACATACACAACACCTTTATTATCTGACCAGCAGATTATTCTTCTATTTGATAACATCTTTCCCCATAATTCAATGGCCACCACTATGGGGAATAGCTCCAGTAGTACTAGGTTCTTAACCCACTCCGTCTCCTTCCCCCTCTTCTGCCACTCTCCTGCACACATCTCCCCTGGAAATATGCCCCAAAGCCTAAAATGCCTGCTGCATCAGTATACAGTTCCAGCTCTACTGCTGAGGACACCTCCTGCCATATCCTAACCCTGTTGAATTCTTGCAAGAAATTGTCCCATACTTTCAAATCCTCCCTCATCTCCCCTGATACCCTAATCATGTGTTCTGGACTTTTTTCGCCTTTCGTGCTTAGCTTAGTTCAGTACCCCCAACATTTTTTGCATTTCCCTTAATGTTACCTTTTTTGCGTCACCATCCCTGCTATTAGCCTTCTAGCTTCTTTAACCTTATCTGCGGGGAGCTCGCATTGCCCTTTTTCTGAGTCTATGATTATGCCTAAAAAGGCTAGCCTTGCGCAAGGGCCCTCTGTTTTTTCTCTCGCCACTGGTACCCCTAGTTCATCCAACATCCCTACCAGGCCAACCTTCATTTGCTCACATGCGCCAGAGCCTGCTCTGCCCACTACTATGAAGTCGTCCAGATAATGGACTATGGGCTCCATCTTTTGTCTTGTTACCAGCAACCAATACAGGAAGGAACTAAATTTCTCAAAAACTGAGCATGATATGGAACAACCCATTGGTAAGCATTTATCCACATAGAACTGGCCTCCAAATTTACACCCCATCAGTTTAAAACTAGCTGGGTTCAGTGGTAATAATCGAAATGCCAACTCAATATCAATCTTTGCCATCATGGCCCTGCCCCAGCCTTCCGTACCATATCTACCGCACTGTCAAATGATTCCAATTTGTCGATTGCATCATTTACTGACCTACCCTTTGGGTATGATGAATGGTGTATCATGCAATATTTCCCTTTCTCTATTTTGGGGACCACCCCCAGCGGGGAAATAACTAGATTTGACATCGAATGGCCCTGCCATCCTGCCCCATGCTATCTCTTTTTCTAGTTTCTACTTCAAAATCCCCGGGAACTCCGCTGACGATTTTAAGTTCCTTGCTTTAGCTGCCCCAGTTACCTCGCCTATTACTGGTACTGTAAAACCGTTATTCAGCCCTTCAATTAATAAATCTCTATCCTCTATGATAGGGTAGGCCCGTAATTCTCTTGTCAGCTTATCTATTTTCAGGGGGGTTGCCGCTATGCCCCACAGTTTGTCCTCCCCCAGAATTTCCCTGGTTCCGAAAGGACTGCCTCCCGTACCCATTATTCCTGTTATTCTTCCTACAATCCATTCCTGCGTGCGCCCCGCTACAGTATCTGCAGATGTGTTTAAATTTACATGCGCCCCATCGCATCTTTTTTCGTTATACGCCCAACACTCCTTATTTTCAGATTTACTGTTTTTGTTAAAATTAAAGATTGCGCCCCTTTCACTTTGCGTATCCTGCACCCTCATTACCCTAGTGTACAAGTCCAGGATTTTTTCCCCGAAATCTCTCCTCCCTTTATCATCCAATTGCAGGTTACCCTTTCTAAACTCTGTATCATAATCTTTCCATGTGAACCCTCCATACGATGTGTAACACTCTGTGATGAAATGAATGTACCTTAACATGCCCTTTACTTTCCCCGGGTTAGCTGATATAAAAAACTCTGCGTATATGAGTATACCTTATACCCACTCCGTAAAGGATTACTTAACCTTTTTTCCTTTTCCTTCATCCCCCCCCCCCCTGGATTTTAAGGCCAAAGTTTCCCTAGTGATTTTGAATACATCCGCATATTTCCCTTTTTGTGCCCTCATGATTATCTTCAAATAGGTTGCTAGTGGCATTAACAATGTACCTGTTACCTCATTGTCCCTGTTACACACCTCTCCTTCCTCTGTCTGCTCCTGCACAACTGCCTCCTTCCCCGTCCCCTTGCCCTGCTTGGCATAAATTTTTCTGACTATTTTTAATATTCTTTTTTCCCCCTCCCCTTTAACATACTCATCCTCAGAGTCTAATTCAGATGAGCTGTCTGACAAGTTATTGCTTATACAGATTATTTTCTTACCTTGTTTTGCACCCTGCGCCTTGTCCTTCTTTTCCAATGCCTCTGCTTGCCTTGTTGCTGCTGCCTCCTCCTTCCTTAGCAAATCCGCCCCTGCTGCTGTACTGATCACTCCTCCACAGTTGCTGGCTCCTTCCTCTTCCTCCACTCTCCTTGTTTGTTACAAAAGCCCTGCTTGCATTGTTTTGTTCTGCAGAGGCAATACAATGATATTAGCATTTGTCATGTTTTTCTTGAATGCTAATTCCTGTGCTTTGTCCCTTTTTTTCCTCCCTAACGTTGCTCCCTGCCCTTCATGCCTTTCCTTGACCCCCCTCTCTGCTTCATCTAATTTCTCCCCCTCCTCCTCTAATAGCCTGTATCTATTGCCCTCCCTGTCCCTAATTACTCTACCACAACCTTTGACTCCCTCCCCTGCCCTTGCTCTTTTCTGCAGCCTGCTGTCATCTGCCCCCCTTTTTTAAATATTTCTATTCTGTTGGGCTCCCCGTAATCCCTTCTCCCATATCCTATATCCCTGCCCCTTTCATGCTCCCTACTGGGCCCCTGCCCCATTCCTGGCCCGCACTGTCCCTGGGTCTGCTGCCAAGACATGCTCGGACCACTGGGTCCGCAGCGCGAATCAGCCCACCTCCCTTCCCATCCATAATGTCACTGGTCCATACCCCAATGCAGGGGCACTCTGTCCCACCCGTTACCGCTTACCAATTGAGGACTTCCATAATATTCCTCCCTCTCCCAAGATGGCCGCCCCCATGCCGGCACGCCCTCATTTACATCACAAATTGCGTGCGCATCCACAGGATAACCTCTGCCCCCCGTTGTCACAGGAGCACCACAGTGATGTCATTTGGGCCCGCAATACTCCCCCTGACAGCCTCTAATGCTTCGCTGCTTGCTCCCAATGGGCTCTGGCTGAATATTGCCACTGGGGACTGCACAGCTGTAGGCGCCCCCTGACCCGGAGGTACACCCACCCCGCTGGATGCGGGGCTTACCGCAAAGATATCCGCTACTTCCGTGCTACCCCCAGGTGAATGGATGTACCGCTCTTCCCCCCTCACAGTTTACAATCAGGATCTTACCTTTTTGCCTGGCCCCCCATCCAGGGGAGTTTCTATGCAGAGTGCTTACCTGCCGTGACCCCACCGGACCAACCTCTACAGGATCCACGCTGGATTTTACCCCCCTCCTGGAGCGCCTGCTGTTCGGACTTCTCTAACTTCTTAATCTTCCTCTGCGCCGGGATTGCCCGTGTCCTCCAGACCATCTCACCATCATCGAGGTACCGCCTTGGGATTCTTCTGCTCCTGGACGACATTCTTCTTCGAAGCTGACCTTCTTGCCTGAAACAAAGAAAAACGGTTAGTGACTGCTTCCTGCTAGCACCTTCCTTAAGTAACCTCTGCTCGGCCCCTCCCTGCCCCTGACCAATGGCCTCTCCCTGGCCAAGCCCTCCTTATCAGGTAAGTCTATCACCTGGCTACCCCCACTCAACCACCTAAAAACTCCTATTGTCCTCCCAGAAGTCCCTCCCTTAGTCCGTTCCCTTCACATGCGTTCTATCCACTTATTATCTGTCCCTAATCTTGGTTGTTTCCTCCACACCTAGTATTTAGGAAATCCCAATGTTTCCATTATCTGTACTCCTCACCATTAACCAGGAGCCAGCATATTATGCACCAATTTACATAGGTGTTAGCCGTCAAAAATTCTCATGGTTCAATTTGTCCGTTTTTTCATATATCTTTTGTTCTGCATGGGACAAAATGACTGGTAAATGGGACATTGGCATTTAAATGAAATAAACAATAATAACCCAGTGGAGCACAAACGTTTGCGTCTGAGCAATAAGGGGTTTGTCATGAGGATTTGCGCTCATCGGGCTTACTGCTTATTGAGATGAATGATTACCGAGACTTCAGAGAAATAAAAGTTGCACAAAACACATCAAAATACATTACAAAGTATACTTACATTCATATACTATAACACCATCTAATAAAAAATTATAAATAATAATATAGCCCACAAAATTTATTAAGGCTCAAAGATAGGAGGTCTCAGGTGTTAGAAAGAAAAAAGGCAGACAAAGGGCTTTAACATTGAGAAACATACATATACATGTCTAAAGATGGATATATATGTACAGTATATATAGTATATATATATATTTATATATATATATATATATATATATGTAGATATGTATTTCTATGTGTATATATGTATTTACAGACATAAATGCACATATAAACCCATAAATGCAAATGACCACATATGTTGACATATATTTAAGGGCATAGGAAGCCCTTTGCCATTTCACATTCCATTGTTGTGCATATAGCAGAATATGTTTTAAGTATTCATAAATAAAAAAAATAATATATATATATATATATATATATATATATATATATATATATATATATATATATATATATATATATATATATATAAAATAATCTACACCCTGTTCCAAATTATTATGCCAATGCTATCTTTCTCATTTACCTAAATAATTGATGTAAACAACAGTCAGCATAATTCTCATGTTATCAACTATTAAGAGTACAATTCAAATTTTATTGAACAAACCTAATGATAACAGTATTTTTTTTTCTTCAAAATAAAAAGCTTACAATGCACTGTTCCACATTATTATGCACAGTAAGTTTCAAAACACTTTATAGGTTGTAAATAACTGAAAATTGACATTTGTTGTGTTTGCAGCATATTTACTGAAGTCAAAAGCTATTTCAATCAAACTTTGAACACCATTTTAACTTTTTAAACATTTTAACATGTCACGTTACATTTTAACATAGGACCCCTTATTTGATAGCAGCTTCACAAGTCTTGCATCCATTGAACTTGTGAGTTTTGGACAGTTTCTGCTGGAATTTGTTTGCAAGATGTCAGAATATCCTCCCAGGGCTGCTGTTTTGCTGTTTGGATGAAAACTGCCTCCCACCCTCATAGATCTTTTGCTTAAGGATACTCCAAAGTTTCTCAATAGGATTGAGGTCAGGGGAGGATGGAGGCCACACCATGACTTTCTCTCCTTTTATCCCCATAGCAGCCATTGATGCAGAGGTATTCTTTGCAGCATGAGATGGTGCATTGTCATGCATGAAGAGGATTTTATTACGGAAAGCATAGTTCTTCCTTCTGTACCAGGGAAGGAAGTGGTCAGTCAGGAACTCCACATACTTTGCAGAGGTCATCTTTACACCTTCGGGGACCCTAAAGGGGCTTACCAGCTCTCTTCCCATGATTCCGGCCCAAAACATGACTCCACCACCGCCTTGCTGATGTCGTAGCCTTGTTGGAACAGGGTGGCCGTCCACCAACCATCCACTACTCCATCCATCTGGACCATCCAGGGTTGCATGGCACTCATCAGTGAACAGGACTGTTTGAAAATTGGTCTTCATGTATTTTTCTGCCCAATGCAGCCATTTCTGCTTGTGAAGTTGTGAGCATTGGTTAGTGGTGGCCAAATGGAAGGTTTATGCACAGTTGCAAGACTCTGGAGGACGCTACACCTTGATGTCCGTGGGACTCCAGAGGCACCAGCAGCTTCAAATATCTGTTTGCTGCTATGTAATGGTATTTTAGCAGCTGCTCTATTGATCCGATGCATGGATCTGGCAGAAATCTTCCTCAATGTGCCTTTATCTGCACGAACCCGTCTGTGCTCTGAATCAGCCACAAATCTCTTAATAGTGCGATGATCACGCTTAAGTTTTCATGAAATATCTAATGTTTTCATACCTCGTCCAAGGCATTGAACTATTTCACTCTTTTCGGCAGCAGAGAGATCCTTTTTCTTCCCCATATTGCTTGAAAATGGTGCTCTGCTTAATAATGTGGAACACCCTCCTTTAGCAGTTTTTCCTTTAATTGGGCTCACCTGGCAATCTAATTATCACAGGTGTCCGAGATTGTTTTCAGTGATCAAAAGAGCCCTGAGACACAATGCCATCCATGAGTTAAACTGGAAAAAAATATTTAATCTTTATGACACTGAAATAGAATTTGCATAATAATTTGGAACAGGGTGTATATATAGGTATAGATATATATATTACCAACATACCATCAGATATATATGTATATATTTTGCTGCGCTCGTCAGGTTACCACTAGAGCGAAAACAGTTTACTCATAATACAAGCGCAACCGACAAGCACAATTTTTTTTTATTCTAGCACAATTAACGCTAAAGGGTGAGTGTTAATTTGCGCTCCACTTGTAAACTTGCCCAATATGTAAAAAAAAAAAAAAAGATCTAACCTGCCCATTTGTATCACCCATCACCCTTACAGGGATATAAACGTGCAAAAAGAAAATGCTCTAATGTGTTAGAGCCTTTTATTACCGTACTGTATTTGAATATAACTATGTATTAAACACCTTCAAAGATGTTAAAGAAATTGGGGTATATTAACCAATGTGCGAGCGGACATGATAAGAAGCGTATCATGTCTGCTGCACATCGATAAATGCAGACAGCATACGCTGTCGGCATTTATCACTGCACCAGCAGTTCTTGTGAACTGCTGGTGCAATGCTGCCCCCTGCAAATTCGCGGCTAGGGGGTGTCAATCAACCCGATCGTATTTGATCGGGTTGTTTTCTGTCCGTCGCCTTAGACCGCTGCTTCATAACTTCTGTTTCTGGCTATCCTGAAGGCTCGCCAGAAACACAGTGCATCAAGCTTCATACAGAGCTTGATAAATATGCCCCATAGTTAAGTCAGCTATATTAGAAAAATGCACTACTGTGGCCTAACTAATCACATCTGGTGAGCCAATGACAAGCTTTTATAGTAAGGATACCAAAAGAACAAAACATATTTCATAACAAAAGTAAACTGAAAAGTCTCTTAAAGGGACAGTAAAGTCATAATTAGACATTCATGATTTAGACAGAGCATATAATTTACTTATTATTTCATTTCCTTACATCTCTGGTTATCCTTTGCTGAAAGGTGTATCTAGGTTCTAGCTGCTGATTGGTGGCTGCATATATATACCGATTGCATATATTGGTTGCTGCATATAAAAAAATATGTGTTTTATGATACTTTAATATGTAGCTTTGCGGTAACCTTTTACAGCACCCTCATTTTTAAGATCCAGAACTACTTCTGCAAGGAATCCTGAGCTGATGTAGAATCAGTCTTACATGTTATATTATTCTTCAGTTCTCTTAAATACTGTTACCCAAGGGCATTAAACAAATAATCACATTTTTCTGTTTTGCCAGCCACGTGCATTGCCATAGATCCTCAATTCTGTGCCATCCCCTGACACTGTTACTGGGTTTATCTGCCCTGGTTTGACAAACAGTGCATGACACTTTCTTTTTAGCACAATTAATGATAAGAGGAAAATATAAAGGGAACATTGCTTGAGGGAGCCCTGGTTATTTTTTAGATGATGTCACAAGCTATGTAAGAGTTAGTTATGTAAGTGAAATGAAGCTTATGCTACCTGCACTATATTTAACTCATTGACTATGAGCACATCCACATCTGCATACATAAATTCTAATATGATTTAGTGTTTCGATCATGAATTTACCCTAGCACTATAGTATTATCTACATTTTTAAGGAAGTACTACACCTACTCTCTCTACACAACACACACATACACATGAACATTAATAGACACACACATACACAAACACTTACACACATATACAGACACACACTCACACATACACACACACATATACAGACTCACACTCACACATTCACAAACACACATACACAAGCATAGTGATCATATATAGGGTTGCCACCTGTCCGGAAATGACCCAGACATTTTGGGTTTCCATTTAAGGGTTCTGGTTTGAAACTGAGTCAGGCCCGGACATGTAAATGTATAGGTTTGGTGGGAAACAGTCACAGCCAAAAAGGTAACTTTGTGCATTTGCAATATACGGCACATGCCTACAGTTATTTCTCTCTTGCGTGTGTGTGTCTTTGTTTGGGAGTGTGACTGAGTGTATACATTTGTGTTGTTTAGAGTGTGTGTGTATTTGTGTTTATAATATACATAGTAGATAAGTTTGAAAGAAGACAGAAGTCCATTCAGTTCAATCTATACAGATCCTACCTGATTTACACTAAAGAAGCTCCAGTTGAGCTTAAATTAAATCCATTAAAAAGGTGATCCATTTTACATAAACAATCAAATCCCTGAATTATGGTTCTAGCCAGATATGTATCTGAGCCATTTTTGTTTTTAAAAAATCTAAGGTATTAACATTCACTTCCTTCTTAGGCAATGAGTTCCACAATTTGATTGTTCTAAAAGCTACAAAAAAGTTTACATTTCTGGAGATTAAATCTCCTTTCCTCCAGCCTTAAATTGTGACCACTTGTCAAAACAACTTCCTTGGATTAAACAAAGTTTCCACCATCTCTTTATATGGGCCTTGAATATATTTATATAAAGTAATCATATCACCTCTCAAGCACCTTTTCTCTAGAAAAATCAAACCCAGTTTGGCTTAACTATCCTCATAGTTTAAATTATCCATTGCCTTAATAGCTGTGTGGCCCCTCTCTGTAATGTCTTTTTTTTGAGAACTTTGCACCTCTTTTAATACATGCTAGTATCTTATTAGCCTTTGAAACCACTGTCCTGCATTGTGCACCCATCTTTAGTTTGTTATCTATTACTACTCCCAAATCCCTTTCCTCTTCTGTCCCAAGTCTAGTCCCATATAAACACCATTATTCTATTCAAGACAAAATATAATATAAAAATATATAATACAGTATAATATAATACAATATCATTATACATAATATTATTGTATGAATACATTGGCATTTTGAAATCTGTAATATTAATGCTTTCTTTGATATCATCATGTTACATTATCATGTTACATTATATTATATTAAGAGGTTCCTGGTTTATTGGATTTTGTAATAGTGTGACATGGAGTTTAAAGGTATTATTATTGTTATAACCAACCCCCCAAATAAAAGTTAGGCTTTTATTTGGGGGGTTGGTTGTGTGGGTGGTGGGTTTTACTGTTAGGGGCGTTGTTTGTATTTTTTTACATGTAAAAGAGCTGATTTCTTTGGGGCAATGCCCTGCAAAAGGCCCTTTTAAGGGCTATTGGTAGCTTAGTTTAGGCTAGGGTTTTTTTATTTTGGGTGGGCTTTTTTATTTTGATAGGGCTATTAGATTAGGTGTAATTAGTTTAAAGATCTTGTAATTTATTTTTTATTTTCTGTAATTTAGTGTTTGTTTGTTTTTGTAATTTAGCTAATTGTATTGAATTTAGTTAATTGTATTTAATTTAGGGAATTTATTTAATTGTAGGGTTAGGTTAGGTTTTATTTTACAGGTAAATTTGTATTTATTTTAGCTAGGTAGTTAGTAAATAGTTAATAACTATTTAGTAACTAGTCTACCTAGTTAAAATAAATACAAACTTGCCTGTAAAATAAAAATAAACCCTAAGCTAGATACAATGTAACTATTAGTTATATTGTAGCTAGCTTAGGGTTTATTTTACAGGTAAGTATTTATTTTTAAATAGGAATTATTTAGTTATTAATTATTTGAATTATATTTAAGTTAGGGGAGTTAGGGTTAGGGTTAGACTTAGGGTTAGAGCGGCAGATCAGGGGTTAATAAATCTATTTTAGTGTTTGTGTTGCGGGAGGGCCTCGGTTTAGGGGTTAATAGGTAGTTTATTAGTGTTTGTGTACTTTATAACACTTTAGTTATGAGTTTTATGCTACAGCTTTTTAGAGTAAAACTCATAACTACTGACTTTAGAATGCATTACGAATCTTGACTGGATAGGCTGTACCGCTCACTTTTTGGCCTCCCAGGACAAGCTTCTAATACCGGCGCTATTAAATCCCATTGAAAAAAGACTATACACAATTTGCGTAAGTTGATTTGCGGTAAGACCAAACAAGTGTGCGGTGCCCCTAAATCTGCAAGACTCGTAATACCAGCAGTAGTGAAAAAGCACCGTTATAACCTGATAACGCTGCTTTTTCACTATAACACAAAACTCGTAATCTAGCCATAAATTAATATGTCATTCAAAGAGAAGGCAATCAGTTGTTAATAATAAAATAATCAGTAATAAACTAAATTTCCTTAAGCTAAGCATATTGATTACTCTACAGGTGCAAACAGCCAGCAGTAAGCATAGTTTTGCACATTGGATTTGGGCTAATTACCTGCAGCATTTAATAACTATAAAACCATGGGTATCCTACCAAACATATTTTATAACCTGTAATGGCGACAGAGAAGACAGAAGGCGCCACAATGGTGCAAGATCACTGGGATATGGAAAGATGTGCACAAAGATATTCACATCATACTCACAATTTCCACAGCACTTAAGAAGTACCAGAAGTGCATACTGAACTCTCACGAGCCGTTCAGATAGTTCACACAGGCGTGGCAGGTCCCTGTTATGCCAAATGATTCCTCAGTCCAAACACAGGTGCGCTTGTAGTAAAATATGCAACCTGCTTACAACTTTAAATGATTCAAATCTCACCAAAGCAGGGTGATGATGATGAATAGATCATAAACAACGTCATGCTGCTATATGTCTAAAAGCAATAGACTTTAATAAAAGCAAATATTAAAGAATTCACAACGCGTTTACCAGTCAACTCAGGACTGCTTAATCAGGTGAATAATAAAAATTAAACAGCATGGCAAATAAAAGCATTTTAGAGGATTGTGATTGGATTAGTTCCAAAAACTCACAAAGGGAGCTATTTGTCTAAATTGGCAAATCCACTCAAAATGACACATTGACTGACCATTCCCAAAAGCTTGTATATACAGACTAACAATCTGATTCATACGAGACTGAGAGTGAATAAAAACAGGTAGTACCAAATCAATCCAAAGATGCCGTACCTTGCTAAACTGTAGTGGCAAATTTATTAAGGTCTAGGATGTTTCATTCCTTTACCCAATTATATACCACCAATGTCTTACCACTTTACGTCTACCTTAATTTACTTATCTTATCTTATGACTAAAATGAAGACACGGACAAAGTTGTTATTGAAAAATATGGAAAGATTACTGTTTATTTAATTAATTGAATTTTGCCATTTGACTTTTAAGCTTTGGAGAGCAAAATTGAGCGATATCGTAAATCACAACTTTACACACCAACAAAAAATGCCACCGCATTAACAAGAATTTTGGGACCCACATATAGGGGGCTGGACCACAACTACCCCCCATGTCAGAGCAGGAGGGGGAAAGGATAACCCAGGCATATCCCACCCCATAGCTAGACCCCCGGATCACCCCTCAGGGCTGAGTATGCTGCAGGATCCTCCCATCCCCTCACTGCCCCGCCTACATGCCGGACCCAAACTTCACCGCCTGTTAAGTTTGCCTAACCCCATTCGCAAAACAGATGCAATAGTTTATCCTCTAGTCAGCGTAGACCACCGGGTCACCTGCTGTCCTTCGGTTGTACTGCATTCTTCCTCTTATGCAGGAGCACGGGCGGTCTTACTGTGACTCGACCATGTCGTGCCCCTATCCGTGCTGCTATTGCTCTTCTTCCCGTGACCTCTCTGAATTGCTGCATTGTCCTTCATTGATTCTAGAGTGGGAGGGTGGGAAACAAAGAAAAAGGGTTAGTGACTGCTTCCTGCTAGCACCTTCCTTAAGTAACCTCTGCTTGTCCCCTCCCTGCCCCTGCAATGACCTCTTGCTGGCCAAGCCCTCCTTATAAGGTAAGTCTATGACCTGGCTACCCCCACTCAGCCACCTAAAAACTCCTATTGTCCTCCCAGAAGCCCCTCCCTTAGTCCGTTCCCTTCACATGCGTACCATCCACTTATTTAAGGTCTAGGATGCTTCATTCCTTTTATTATATACCACCAATTTCTTACCACTTTATCTCTACCTTAACTTACTTATCTTATCTTATGACAAAAATGAAGACACGGACATAGTTGTTATGGCAAAATATGGAAAGGTCACGGTATATTTAATTAATTAAGTTTTGCCATTTGGCTTTTAAACTTTGGAGAGCAAAATTCAGCCATATCGTAAATCACAACTTTACACACCAACAAAAAATGCCACCACATTAACAAGAATTTTGGGACCCACGTATAGGGAGGAGGACCACAACTACCCCCCATGGCAGAGCAGGAGGGGGAAGGAGAACCCACGGCATATCCCACCCCATAGCTAGACCACCGGATCACCCCTCAGGACTGAGTATGCCGCGGGATCCTCCCACCCCCTCACTGCCCCGCCCACATGCCGGACCCAAAATTCACCGCCACAAAAAGAGACCCTCTTTCGGCCAAACCATCACCACATCTTTGTGACCTTTCCTTACCTTTACCAATTCTTGGCACATCCCATGTCCAACAGCAATTGGTCGTTTTCTTCGTCTGTTAAGTGCACGTCATCACGTCGGAACAGCTCTTCCCTTTTCGCCACTATCAGTGGGTGCTCTATTACTCTGCCCCCTATCTCCCTCATTGCCTTCGCTGCTACCTAGTTTAACTTCCTTCTTGATCTATACCCCACTTTGCACGTATCCGAGTTTCTCCAGTGTATTCTTGAAACTATGTTGGACCATATTATCTGGATTGATGGCCATGCTACTTTTAACCATTTCATTCCTCCTGTCACTTTCTCTTCTAATTCTCATAGCGGGTAAGCCCCTATATCATTCCCCCCAGGTGGATAATAAGGGCATCGAGACAACCCCATCTTAGCCTTGCCTGCTGTATTGTTGGCACTAACTCATCCCACTTCATGTCTCTTTTGCCTATCTATCTAATGCTAACTTCCTTGTGCGAAAAACCTAAATGCACCCCTTGTGCTGCCGCTGCCGCCCTAGCCTGTGTCCAATAAACATAGGAATGCCCTACGATCCACACCCTTAACACTCTGCCTGAAATGAAATACATTTTTACAAACCGTTAGTCACCATTAAACGTAACTTTAACAAATGCATCACCACACTGCATGAAAAAACACAATCCTTATAACAACCACTTTAGTATTTTTGCAATCTAATGTATGATTTGTAGGCTGATGATTTCCATCTTCCTAGCTTTTTAATTTGTTCGCTCGAACAACCTCTACTCACTGCAGAAAGGAGTGCAGCGCAAAGTATGAACTTCCCCAACTCAAGTTCTCCACTACTCTTTGTAAGACACTTCTAAATTGAAAAATTGTCATCTCTGCCCCGTCTGAATGCCACAGGAATGTACGACCCCCACCCCTGTGTGCTGCTAGATATCTTTTTACACTTGCCACCAGACATAGTGTTCCCCCTGACCTTTCATGTTCAGCCATGCCCCTTTACATTCTGTGTCTGTCTTGGATCTCCTTACAAAAATAAGCACTGCTTCCTCCCCGCATCTCACATCCCCTATTTCTACGCCACCCTTTCCTATCTTCCTATTTCTAGGTAACAGCTCCCCTATCCTCATGGCTCCGTGGAATGCCACTATGAAAGTCGTTCTAAAAATTAATGTTTCGTCCTGGTTCTGACAGACCCTTGCTAACGCATCCACCATTCTTTCTAACCTATCTTCTGTTATGGCTTCCCTTTTATCTGCTCCCTTTTTCTCCTCTCTCCCCCATGCCCTCACAATATTTTTCACTATAAACTTCTTAGACCAATCTATTTCCCCCATATAGCTGTGAACAATATGATATTGCTGCTAATACTGAACCCAAATGCCCTTTTCTTATTCCCTCTCTTTTTAGGATCAACAACCATTCTAAAAATTTTCCTTCCTCCCCCACTTTTGTCCCCTTCTTAAACTCGCACCACGTCCCCAATATTTCCTGTAAACTGCCCAGGTAATTGGTGCCAAGGATTTCTGGACCAGCTCCTTGATTCCATCTATCCGTTGCCAATCTGCCAAAGAAGGATAGGGCAACATTCACCTTCCTGTCTGGAATTGGGGGCTAACGCCCTAAACCTTTCCCATTTAAAATGGGATAACGTATCAGCAACCACATTTCTATAACCTGGAATATGCTTAGCCTTGAAACAAATGTTAAATCTTAAACAATATCTCAAGTACCTAACCACAGGCAGCGATGACGCTGATAATTGGTTGATCACATACACAACACCTTTATTATCTGACCAGCAGATTATTCTTCTATTTGATAACATCTTTCCCCATAATTCAATGGCCACCACTATGGGGAATAGCTCCAGTAGTACTAGGTTCTTAACCCACTCCGTCTCCTTCCCCCTCTTCTGCCACTCTCCTGCACACATCTCCCCTGGAAATATGCCCCAAAGCCTAAAATGCCTGCTGCATCAGTATACAGTTCCAGCTCTACTGCTGAGGACACCTCCTGCCATATCCTAACCCTGTTGAATTCTTGCAAGAAATTGTCCCATACTTTCAAATCCTCCCTCATCTCCCCTGATACCCTAATCATGTGTTCTGGACTTTTTTCGCCTTTCGTGCTTAGCTTAGTTCAGTACCCCCAACATTTTTTGCATTTCCCTTAATGTTACCTTTTTTGCGTCACCATCCCTGCTATTAGCCTTCTAGCTTCTTTAACCTTATCTGCGGGGAGCTCGCATTGCCCTTTTTCTGAGTCTATGATTATGCCTAAAAAGGCTAGCCTTGCGCAAGGGCCCTCTGTTTTTTCTCTCGCCACTGGTACCCCTAGTTCATCCAACATCCCTACCAGGCCAACCTTCATTTGCTCACATGCGCCAGAGCCTGCTCTGCCCACTACTATGAAGTCGTCCAGATAATGGACTATGGGCTCCATCTTTTGTCTTGTTACCAGCAACCAATACAGGAAGGAACTAAATTTCTCAAAAACTGAGCATGATATGGAACAACCCATTGGTAAGCATTTATCCACATAGAACTGGCCTCCAAATTTACACCCCATCAGTTTAAAACTAGCTGGGTTCAGTGGTAATAATCGAAATGCCAACTCAATATCAATCTTTGCCATCATGGCCCTGCCCCAGCCTTCCGTACCATATCTACCGCACTGTCAAATGATTCCAATTTGTCGATTGCATCATTTACTGACCTACCCTTTGGGTATGATGAATGGTGTATCATGCAATATTTCCCTTTCTCTATTTTGGGGACCACCCCCAGCGGGGAAATAACTAGATTTGACATCGAATGGCCCTGCCATCCTGCCCCATGCTATCTCTTTTTCTAGTTTCTACTTCAAAATCCCCGGGAACTCCGCTGACGATTTTAAGTTCCTTGCTTTAGCTGCCCCAGTTACCTCGCCTATTACTGGTACTGTAAAACCGTTATTCAGCCCTTCAATTAATAAATCTCTATCCTCTATGATAGGGTAGGCCCGTAATTCTCTTGTCAGCTTATCTATTTTCAGGGGGGTTGCCGCTATGCCCCACAGTTTGTCCTCCCCCAGAATTTCCCTGGTTCCGAAAGGACTGCCTCCCGTACCCATTATTCCTGTTATTCTTCCTACAATCCATTCCTGCGTGCGCCCCGCTACAGTATCTGCAGATGTGTTTAAATTTACATGCGCCCCATCGCATCTTTTTTCGTTATACGCCCAACACTCCTTATTTTCAGATTTACTGTTTTTGTTAAAATTAAAGATTGCGCCCCTTTCACTTTGCGTATCCTGCACCCTCATTACCCTAGTGTACAAGTCCAGGATTTTTTCCCCGAAATCTCTCCTCCCTTTATCATCCAATTGCAGGTTACCCTTTCTAAACTCTGTATCATAATCTTTCCATGTGAACCCTCCATACGATGTGTAACACTCTGTGATGAAATGAATGTACCTTAACATGCCCTTTACTTTCCCCGGGTTAGCTGATATAAAAAACTCTGCGTATATGAGTATACCTTATACCCACTCCGTAAAGGATTACTTAACCTTTTTTCCTTTTCCTTCATCCCCCCCCCCCCCTGGATTTTAAGGCCAAAGTTTCCCTAGTGATTTTGAATACATCCGCATATTTCCCTTTTTGTGCCCTCATGATTATCTTCAAATAGGTTGCTAGTGGCATTAACAATGTACCTGTTACCTCATTGTCCCTGTTACACACCTCTCCTTCCTCTGTCTGCTCCTGCACAACTGCCTCCTTCCCCGTCCCCTTGCCCTGCTTGGCATAAATTTTTCTGACTATTTTTAATATTCTTTTTTCCCCCTCCCCTTTAACATACTCATCCTCAGAGTCTAATTCAGATGAGCTGTCTGACAAGTTATTGCTTATACAGATTATTTTCTTACCTTGTTTTGCACCCTGCGCCTTGTCCTTCTTTTCCAATGCCTCTGCTTGCCTTGTTGCTGCTGCCTCCTCCTTCCTTAGCAAATCCGCCCCTGCTGCTGTACTGATCACTCCTCCACAGTTGCTGGCTCCTTCCTCTTCCTCCACTCTCCTTGTTTGTTACAAAAGCCCTGCTTGCATTGTTTTGTTCTGCAGAGGCAATACAATGATATTAGCATTTGTCATGTTTTTCTTGAATGCTAATTCCTGTGCTTTGTCCCTTTTTTTCCTCCCTAACGTTGCTCCCTGCCCTTCATGCCTTTCCTTGACCCCCCTCTCTGCTTCATCTAATTTCTCCCCCTCCTCCTCTATTAGCCTGTATCTATTGCCCTCCCTGTCCCTAATTACTCTACCACAACCTTTGACTCCCTCCCCTGCCCTTGCTCTTTTCTGCAGCCTGCTGTCATCTGCCCCCCTTTTTTAAATATTTCTATTCTGTTGGGCTCCCCGTAATCCCTTCTCCCATATCCTATATCCCTGCCCCTTTCATGCTCCCTACTGGGCCCCTGCCCCATTCCTGGCCCGCACTGTCCCTGGGTCTGCTGCCAAGACATGCTCGGACCACTGGGTCCGCAGCGCGAATCAGCCC
This sequence comes from Bombina bombina, assembly GCF_027579735.1. Lineage (NCBI taxonomy): Eukaryota > Metazoa > Chordata > Amphibia > Anura > Bombinatoridae > Bombina > Bombina bombina. The sequence goes on from NC_069499.1 coordinate 278,491,307, forward strand.
ACCTCCCTTCCCATCCATAATGTCACTGGTCCATACCCCAATGCAGGGGCACTCTGTCCCACCCGTTACCGCTTACCAATTGAGGACTTCCATAATATTCCTCCCTCTCCCAAGATGGCCGCCCCCATGCCGGCACGCCCTCATTTACATCACAAATTGCGTGCGCATCCACAGGATAACCTCTGCCCCCCGTTGTCACAGGAGCACCACAGTGATGTCATTTGGGCCCGCAATACTCCCCCTGACAGCCTCTAATGCTTCGCTGCTTGCTCCCAATGGGCTCTGGCTGAATATTGCCACTGGGGACTGCACAGCTGTAGGCGCCCCCTGACCCGGAGGTACACCCACCCCGCTGGATGCGGGGCTTACCGCAAAGATATCCGCTACTTCCGTGCTACCCCCAGGTGAATGGATGTACCGCTCTTCCCCCCTCACAGTTTACAATCAGGATCTTACCTTTTTGCCTGGCCCCCCATCCAGGGGAGTTTCTATGCAGAGTGCTTACCTGCCGTGACCCCACCGGACCAACCTCTACAGGATCCACGCTGGATTTTACCCCCCTCCTGGAGCGCCTGCTGTTCGGACTTCTCTAACTTCTTAATCTTCCTCTGCGCCGGGATTGCCCGTGTCCTCCAGACCATCTCACCATCATCGAGGTACCGCCTTGGGATTCTTCTGCTCCTGGACGACATTCTTCTTCGAAGCTGACCTTCTTGCCTGAAACAAAGAAAAACGGTTAGTGACTGCTTCCTGCTAGCACCTTCCTTAAGTAACCTCTGCTCGGCCCCTCCCTGCCCCTGACCAATGGCCTCTCCCTGGCCAAGCCCTCCTTATCAGGTAAGTCTATCACCTGGCTACCCCCACTCAACCACCTAAAAACTCCTATTGTCCTCCCAGAAGTCCCTCCCTTAGTCCGTTCCCTTCACATGCGTTCTATCCACTTATTATCTGTCCCTAATCTTGGTTGTTTCCTCCACACCTAGTATTTAGGAAATCCCAATGTTTCCATTATCTGTACTCCTCACCATTAACCAGGAGCCAGCATATTATGCACCAATTTACATAGGTGTTAGCCGTCAAAAATTCTCATGGTTCAATTTGTCCGTTTTTTCATATATCTTTTGTTCTGCATGGGACAAAATGACTGGTAAATGGGACATTGGCATTTAAATGAAATAAACAATAATAACCCAGTGGAGCACAAACGTTTGCGTCTGAGCAATAAGGGGTTTGTCATGAGGATTTGCGCTCATCGGGCTTACTGCTTATTGAGATGAATGATTACCGAGACTTCAGAGAAATAAAAGTTGCACAAAACACATCAAAATACATTACAAAGTATACTTACATTCATATACTATAACACCATCTAATAAAAAATTATAAATAATAATATAGCCCACAAAATTTATTAAGGCTCAAAGATAGGAGGTCTCAGGTGTTAGAAAGAAAAAAGGCAGACAAAGGGCTTTAACATTGAGAAACATACATATACATGTCTAAAGATGGATATATATGTACAGTATATATAGTATATATATATATTTATATATATATATATATATATATATATGTAGATATGTATTTCTATGTGTATATATGTATTTACAGACATAAATGCACATATAAACCCATAAATGCAAATGACCACATATGTTGACATATATTTAAGGGCATAGGAAGCCCTTTGCCATTTCACATTCCATTGTTGTGCATATAGCAGAATATGTTTTAAGTATTCATAAATAAAAAAAATAATATATATATATATATATATATATATATATATATATATATATATATATATATATATATATATATATAAAATAATCTACACCCTGTTCCAAATTATTATGCCAATGCTATCTTTCTCATTTACCTAAATAATTGATGTAAACAACAGTCAGCATAATTCTCATGTTATCAACTATTAAGAGTACAATTCAAATTTTATTGAACAAACCTAATGATAAAAGTATTTTTTTTTCTTCAAAATAAAAAGCTTACAATGCACTGTTCCACATTATTATGCACAGTAAGTTTCAAAACACTTTATAGGTTGTAAATAACTGAAAATTGACATTTGTTGTGTTTGCAGCATATTTACTGAAGTCAAAAGCTATTTCAATCAAACTTTGAACACCATTTTAACTTTTTAAACATTTTAACATGTCACGTTACATTTTAACATAGGACCCCTTATTTGATAGCAGCTTCACAAGTCTTGCATCCATTGAACTTGTGAGTTTTGGACAGTTTCTGCTGGAATTTGTTTGCAAGATGTCAGAATATCCTCCCAGGGCTGCTGTTTTGCTGTTTGGATGAAAACTGCCTCCCACCCTCATAGATCTTTTGCTTAAGGATACTCCAAAGTTTCTCAATAGGATTGAGGTCAGGGGAGGATGGAGGCCACACCATGACTTTCTCTCCTTTTATCCCCATAGCAGCCATTGATGCAGAGGTATTCTTTGCAGCATGAGATGGTGCATTGTCATGCATGAAGAGGATTTTATTACGGAAAGCATAGTTCTTCCTTCTGTACCAGGGAAGGAAGTGGTCAGTCAGGAACTCCACATACTTTGCAGAGGTCATCTTTACACCTTCGGGGACCCTAAAGGGGCTTACCAGCTCTCTTCCCATGATTCCGGCCCAAAACATGACTCCACCACCGCCTTGCTGATGTCGTAGCCTTGTTGGAACAGGGTGGCCGTCCACCAACCATCCACTACTCCATCCATCTGGACCATCCAGGGTTGCATGGCACTCATCAGTGAACAGGACTGTTTGAAAATTGGTCTTCATGTATTTTTCTGCCCAATGCAGCCATTTCTGCTTGTGAAGTTGTGAGCATTGGTTAGTGGTGGCCAAATGGAAGGTTTATGCACAGTTGCAAGACTCTGGAGGACGCTACACCTTGATGTCCGTGGGACTCCAGAGGCACCAGCAGCTTCAAATATCTGTTTGCTGCTATGTAATGGTATTTTAGCAGCTGCTCTATTGATCCGATGCATGGATCTGGCAGAAATCTTCCTCAATGTGCCTTTATCTGCACGAACCCGTCTGTGCTCTGAATCAGCCACAAATCTCTTAATAGTGCGATGATCACGCTTAAGTTTTCATGAAATATCTAATGTTTTCATACCTCGTCCAAGGCATTGAACTATTTCACTCTTTTCGGCAGCAGAGAGATCCTTTTTCTTCCCCATATTGCTTGAAAATGGTGCTCTGCTTAATAATGTGGAACACCCTCCTTTAGCAGTTTTTCCTTTAATTGGGCTCACCTGGCAATCTAATTATCACAGGTGTCCGAGATTGTTTTCAGTGATCAAAAGAGCCCTGAGACACAATGCCATCCATGAGTTAAACTGGAAAAAAATATTTAATCTTTATGACACTGAAATAGAATTTGCATAATAATTTGGAACAGGGTGTATATATAGGTATAGATATATATATTACCAACATACCATCAGATATATATGTATATATTTTGCTGCGCTCGTCAGGTTACCACTAGAGCGAAAACAGTTTACTCATAATACAAGCGCAACCGACAAGCACAATTTTTTTTTATTCTAGCACAATTAACGCTAAAGGGTGAGTGTTAATTTGCGCTCCACTTGTAAACTTGCCCAATATGTAAAAAAAAAAAAAAAGATCTAACCTGCCCATTTGTATCACCCATCACCCTTACAGGGATATAAACGTGCAAAAAGAAAATGCTCTAATGTGTTAGAGCCTTTTATTACCGTACTGTATTTGAATATAACTATGTATTAAACACCTTCAAAGATGTTAAAGAAATTGGGGTATATTAACCAATGTGCGAGCGGACATGATAAGAAGCGTATCATGTCTGCTGCACATCGATAAATGCAGACAGCATACGCTGTCGGCATTTATCACTGCACCAGCAGTTCTTGTGAACTGCTGGTGCAATGCTGCCCCCTGCAAATTCACGGCTAGGGGGTGTCAATCAACCCGATCGTATTTGATCGGGTTGTTTTCTGTCCGTCGCCTTAGACCGCTGCTTCATAACTTCTGTTTCTGGCTATCCTGAAGGCTCGCCAGAAACACAGTGCATCAAGCTTCATACAGAGCTTGATAAATATGCCCCATAGTTAAGTCAGCTATATTAGAAAAATGCACTACTGTGGCCTAACTAATCACATCTGGTGAGCCAATGACAAGCTTTTATAGTAAGGATACCAAAAGAACAAAACATATTTCATAACAAAAGTAAACTGAAAAGTCTCTTAAAGGGACAGTAAAGTCATAATTAGACATTCATGATTTAGACAGAGCATATAATTTACTTATTATTTCATTTCCTTACATCTCTGGTTATCCTTTGCTGAAAGGTGTATCTAGGTTCTAGCTGCTGATTGGTGGCTGCATATATATACCGATTGCATATATTGGTTGCTGCATATAAAAAAATATGTGTTTTATGATACTTTAATATGTAGCTTTGCGGTAACCTTTTACAGCACCCTCATTTTTAAGATCCAGAACTACTTCTGCAAGGAATCCTGAGCTGATGTAGAATCAGTCTTACATGTTATATTATTCTTCAGTTCTCTTAAATACTGTTACCCAAGGGCATTAAACAAATAATCACATTTTTCTGTTTTGCCAGCCACGTGCATTGCCATAGATCCTCAATTCTGTGCCATCCCCTGACACTGTTACTGGGTTTATCTGCCCTGGTTTGACAAACAGTGCATGACACTTTCTTTTTAGCACAATTAATGATAAGAGGAAAATATAAAGGGAACATTGCTTGAGGGAGCCCTGGTTATTTTTTAGATGATGTCACAAGCTATGTAAGAGTTAGTTATGTAAGTGAAATGAAGCTTATGCTACCTGCACTATATTTAACTCATTGACTATGAGCACATCCACATCTGCATACATAAATTCTAATATGATTTAGTGTTTCGATCATGAATTTACCCTAGCACTATAGTATTATCTACATTTTTAAGGAAGTACTACACCTACTCTCTCTACACAACACACACATACACATGAACATTAATAGACACACACATACACAAACACTTACACACATATACAGACACACACTCACACATACACACACACATATACAGACTCACACTCACACATTCACAAACACACATACACAAGCATAGTGATCATATATAGGGTTGCCACCTGTCCGGAAATGACCCAGACATTTTGGGTTTCCATTTAAGGGTTCTGGTTTGAAACTGAGTCAGGCCCGGACATGTAAATGTATAGGTTTGGTGGGAAACAGTCACAGCCAAAAAGGTAACTTTGTGCATTTGCAATATACGGCACATGCCTACAGTTATTTCTCTCTTGCGTGTGTGTGTCTTTGTTTGGGAGTGTGACTGAGTGTATACATTTGTGTTGTTTAGAGTGTGTGTGTATTTGTGTTTATAATATACATAGTAGATAAGTTTGAAAGAAGACAGAAGTCCATTCAGTTCAATCTATACAGATCCTACCTGATTTACACTAAAGAAGCTCCAGTTGAGCTTAAATTAAATCCATTAAAAAGGTGATCCATTTTACATAAACAATCAAATCCCTGAATTATGGTTCTAGCCAGATATGTATCTGAGCCATTTTTGTTTTTAAAAAATCTAAGGTATTAACATTCACTTCCTTCTTAGGCAATGAGTTCCACAATTTGATTGTTCTAAAAGCTACAAAAAAGTTTACATTTCTGGAGATTAAATCTCCTTTCCTCCAGCCTTAAATTGTGACCACTTGTCAAAACAACTTCCTTGGATTAAACAAAGTTTCCACCATCTCTTTATATGGGCCTTGAATATATTTATATAAAGTAATCATATCACCTCTCAAGCACCTTTTCTCTAGAAAAATCAAACCCAGTTTGGCTTAACTATCCTCATAGTTTAAATTATCCATTGCCTTAATAGCTGTGTGGCCCCTCTCTGTAATGTCTTTTTTTTGAGAGTGGTCCCCAGAACTTTGCACCTCTTTTAATACATGCTAGTATCTTATTAGCCTTTGAAACCACTGTCCTGCATTGTGCACCCATCTTTAGTTTGTTATCTATTACTACTCCCAAATCCCTTTCCTCTTCTGTCCCAAGTCTAGTCCCATATAAACACCATTATTCTATTCAAGACAAAATATAATATAAAAATATATAATACAGTATAATATAATACAATATCATTATACATAATATTATTGTATGAATACATTGGCATTTTGAAATCTGTAATATTAATGCTTTCTTTGATATCATCATGTTACATTATCATGTTACATTATATTATATTAAGAGGTTCCTGGTTTATTGGATTTTGTAATAGTGTGACATGGAGTTTAAAGGTATTATTATTGTTATTATGATGAAGTGCATGTGCTCATGTGCGAAATGCATCAGATAGTAGGTGCTTCCATGACCTACTGTTAACTGCTTGAATAAACTAACCTTGCACTGGCACCCTGATTCCGGTTTTCGTCTTTCTCTTCATTTGTATTATTATTATACTAGTGTATTATACTGTTTGATAATTTAGCAACATGTCACAAATCAGTTATCTAACTGGATTCTCGAATTTATGTATACCCAATGTTTTGTCCATAATTTTAATATTTGCTGCTATTCTTGAAATTAATTGAAAATAATACAAAATGAAATATGCAAAGAACAATGTATGTTACATTTCATTTCATGTTTTTAAATGTGTTTTTTTTTTTTAAAAAAGTATATTGTGTAGAAATGTTAGGGTCCATGAAAATCAGTCTTCGCTTTGTGAATATATTACTGGAGTTTGAATACATAGTGCATAACCAGATTGGTTTGGGTTAACACACTGTTACTTTGAATCTAAGGTTAGTTTAGTACCCTAAGGGTTAATAGTTTAGACTATGTAAGAGACACAGGGAATCAGCTGTGTATCCCTGATGAAGTGCCGCATAGGCAGGAAACGCGTCGGATGAATGCTGTTGTTTGCTGATGGTGATATCAAATTTTTACTGCAACTTTGAATAAATGCTAAACTTTTAACTTTATATTTAAAGTTCGGACTGTCGCTGTCATTTCCTAATGTATGCTTTAATTTAAATAATAGATTGCTTGCTTATTTTTAGTTCCAAAATGTGGAACCTTACATTTCCAGTATTAAAACCTCATTTTTCATCTACCAGCCAATTCTTAAATTTTTTGTAAATCCTCTTGCAAAGCAATTTCATCCTACACTGACCTAATGACCTTACGCAACTTTGTATCATCTGCAAAAATAGAGATGTTGCAATTTAATCCTTGCTCCAAGTCATTAATAAAATTATTAAAAAGAACAGGGCCCAGTACTGATGCCTAGGGGACTCCACTGATTACCTTTGTCCAATCAGGGTATGATCCATTTGCTACTACTCGTTGCTCCCTATCTTTTATCCAGTTATTTATCCATGAGCTAACATTTTCAGCTATTCGCATTCCCTTAATTTTATACATTAATCTCTCATGTGGCACTGTTTCAAATGCCTTTGAAAAATCCCATCAACTGATATATATATTTTTACTTACTTCCTCGTAGAATCTAATTAGATTAGTTTGACATGATCTATGATGACATGATTTGAACTCATAAACTTGTTTACACAAATATACTTATCAATATAATCCCTTATAATTCCTTTAAGTATCTTGCCCACTACCGATGTCAGACTAACCCGTCTATAGCTTCCTGGATCAGCCCTGTTTCCCTTTTTAAACAGTGACACCACATCAGCTTTACGCCACTCCTCTGGTACTATGCCTGAGGATAGATAATGAGTATTTAAACATTAAGGGTAGAGGTTTGGCTACAAAAGTGCTAAATTCTTTTTAAACTCTGTATGTATTCCATTTAGATGTTTGGAGAAACTAATCCAGATTTGTTTCTGCAGTAAGCTTGTCACTGTCATTCTGTTCACAAAACTTGCATTGTTTTGCAGTAAATTATCTTATTATCACTACTGAAGTAAATTAGGAATAGATATTTTACAGGGTTGATCTGGTAAAGTTTTCAGTAAAACCCACATGCAGAGTTAAATTACAGGAAATTAGTGGACAGGAATAAATAATGAAAATATATTGTACAACAGCTAATTATCACCAAGATTACAAGTTGTGCACTAAACCGGGTACGTAAATAACGCACAAAAAATAGCGGTATCAGACTCTCCATAGCGCTGCCATTACAAGTTACTGAAAAACCTTCTTTTGTTGTGCGATATGGTGCGATAAGCTCCATACCGCACAAAACCCAAGGCCTGACTTGACGTGCTCGTGCACATTTTCCCCCATATCAATAAAGAGAAACCACGTCAAAGGAGAGAAACTGTTAGGAAAAAACTAATACCTGCGATAGCTGTAACGCAATCTCTATTTATGTCTATGGGGAAAAGAAAGTTATGTAAAAACTTAACACCCTAACATAGACCGCTAGTCTAAATTCCCCCTAAACTGCCGCCCCTGACATCGCCGACTCTAAATAAAGTTATTAACCCCTAAACCGCCACCCCCCACATCGCTACTACTATAATAAAACTATTAACCCCTAAACCGTTGCACCGACATTGCCAAAAATAAATAAACCTATTAACCCCTAAACCGCCGGCCCCCACATCGCTACTACTATAATAAAACAATAACCCCTAAACCGCTGACCCCCCACATTGCAACACACTAAATTAAACTATTAACCCCATAACCTAATTATCCTAAAATACTTTATTTTAAATTTACAATATAACTAACTATATACCATTAAACTATAAATAATCCTAACATAACTATTTTAAGAAAATAAAATAAAATTAAATTAAAAAAAATTAAATGACAAAATTAAAAAAATAAAACATTACCAAAAAAAAACAAAACACTAAAATTACGAAAAATAAAAAAACACTAAGATTACAAAAAATAGTAAACGAAATTATCCAAAATAATAAAAATTAAACCTAATCTAATAGCCCTATGAAAACAAAAAAGCCAACCCAAAATCAAAACACCCCCTAATCTATCATTAAAATACCAAAAGCCCTTAAAAGGGCCCTTTGTAGGGCTTTGCCCTAAGTTAAACAGTTATTTGCCTAATAAAATTACAAAGTCCCCCCAAAGTAAACCTCCCCACCCGACCAACCCCCAAAAATAAAAAAAACTGTCTAAAAAAATAAATAAACTACCCATTGCCCCTAATGTGGCATTTGTATAGGCATTGCCCTTAAAAGGGAAATCAGCTATTTTGTGCCCATTAAAATAAAAAAGTCCTAATCTAAAAAAAAAAACACCCCAAAAAATAAAAAAAAGACCTAACACTAACCCCAGAAAATCTACACACAGTTCCTGAAGTCTGGACATCCAACTTCATCCAGGTGGCGAGAAGTCTTTATCCAGGCGGGGACATCTTCCTCCATCGTGAGGGCATCTTCTATCTTCATCCTGGTGGCGCTGAGCTTTGGCGGTGCAGAGCTGACCAGGACCAGCGGCAATGACATCCAGCGCGGAGCCTCCTCTTCATGCGATTACTGCCACACACTGAAGCTTAAATGCAAGGTACCCCTTTTATATTGGGGTACTGTTTCATTCCTATTGGCTGAAAAATTCAAATCAGCCAATAGGATGAGAACTTGTAGATTAGTAGTTTAATTCTTATTATTTTAGATAATTTTGTTTATTATTATTTTTAATCTTAGTGTTTTTTTATTTTTTGTAATTTTACTGTTCTTTGTTTTTTGTAATGTTAGATTTTTTTAAATTTTCGTAATTTAGTGTTTTTTTTGTAATGTTAGGTTGTTTTTTTGTCAAAGTGTTATTTTTTTCAGCTTATTTAATTTTTTTAAATAGTAATGTTAGGTTAATTTATAGTTTAATCTTAGTTTTTTTTTAATTTTACAGGTAAGTTTTTATTTATTTTAGGTTAGTTATATTGTAATTTTTATTTAAAGCTAGGTTTAGGGGGTTTAGGTTTAGGGGTTAATAGTTTAATTTAGTGTTTTGTGATGTGAGTCAGGGCCGGTTTAGGGGTTAATAGTTTTAGTTTAGCATTATCTATGTGGGGGGACGGCGGTTTAGGGGTTAATATGTTTTTTATAGTAGTAGCGATGTGGGGGTCAGTGGTTTAGGGGTTAATATGTTTATTAAGTGTTGACAATGTGGGTGGGGGATTAGGGGCTAATAAGTTAAGTATTTGCGATGCGGGGGATGGCGGTTTAGGGGTTAATATTGTAGTTTATGGGTGTTAGTATAGCTATATCGCCGTGAATTGTAATACAGGAGACCTACATATTCCACGCGCAATGGTCAATTTTTCAGCGGTATTGCCGTACCTCAAAACTTGTAATTTTGTTATATATAAGCTGTTGTTATTTTTTTTGTATAATGCATGATTAAACATTATATAACAATTTAAGAGTTGTACATAAATTTAACTTGAAACTACTGTAGAGAAAAATTGGAAACCACACAGCAGTTTTGGAATCCACTGGTCAGCATTCAGGGATCTACTGGTAGATTCTGATTAACATGTTGGACACATTTGATATATGTTACCTTGTGTTGTACTTATTAAACCTAGTTATATCTCTATTATATATAAACTAGTCCTAAAGCCCGTGTACACAGGCCAATTTTTGCAGTACAGCGGTTCCACCCCTTGCTCTCTCTCTCTATATCCCCCCTCTCTTCTGCTCTCTCTCTCCCCCCTCTCTTTTGCTCTCTCTCTCCCCCTCTCTTTTCCTCCCTCTTTTGTGCTCTCTCTCCCCCTCTCTTTGCGCTCTCCCCCCTCTCTTTTGCTCTCTCTCCCCCTCTCTTTTGCTCTCTCTCTTCCTCTCTTTTGCTCTCTATCCCCCCTCTTTTGTTCTCTCTCTAAAATCTTTTGCTCTCTCTATCCCCCCTCTTTTGCTCTCTCTCTCCCCCTTTCTTTAGCTCTCTCCCCCTCTCTTTTGCTGTCTTTCCCCCTCACTTTTGCTGTCTCCATTCCTCCTATTTTCCTCTCTCTCTCCCCCCTCTTTTGCTCTCCTCTTTCTTTTGCTCTCTTTCCCTCCTCTCTTTTGCTGTCTCTCTCTCTCTCTCTCTCTCTCTCTCCCCCCTTTCTTTTGCTCTCTTTCCCCCTCTATTTTGCTCTCTCTCCCCCATCTCTTTTGCTCTTTCTCTCCCCATCTCTTTTGCTCTCTCTCTCCCCTCTCTTTTGCTCTCTCTCTCCCCTCTCTTTTGCTCCCCCCCTCTCTTTTGCTCTCTCTATCTCCCCTCTTTTGATCTCTCGCTCCCCTTTCTTTTGCTCTACCTCCCCCTCTCTTTTGCTGTCTCTCTCCCTCTCTTTTACTCTCTCTATCTCCCCTCTTTTGATCTCTCTCTCCCCTTTCTTTTTCTCTCCCTCCCAATCTCTTTTGCTGTATCTCTTCCTCTCTTTTGCTCTCTCTATCTCCCCTCTTTTGATCTCTCTCTCCCTTCTCTTTTGCTATACCTCCCCCTCACTTTTGCTGTCTCTCTCCCTCTCTTTTGCTCTCTCTATCTCCCCTCTTGATCTCCCTCTCCCCTTTCTTTTGCTCTCCCTCCCCCCTATCTTTTGCGCTCTCTATCTCCCCTCTTTTGATTTCTCTCTCCCCTTTCTTTTGCTCACCCTCCCCCTCTCTTTTGCTGTCTCTCTCCCTCTCTTTTGCTCTCTCTATCTCCCTCTTTTGATGTCTCTCCCCTTTCTTGTGCTCTCCCTGCAGTCTTGAAGGCCAGATGTGTTTGTCCTCATGCTTAGTCTCTACTGCACATGACAGCTTCAGACAAACACACTTGGCCTTTTATTATATAGTATTCATTGGACAGGAATGTGAGCTTCCTCATAATTTTGCACCAGATAGATAACATGACTAGTCTAAGTGTTCAGCTCCTGTATTACTTGTAATCATCTTTTTGTGTTTCATGATAAATAGGCATTCTCTGCAGCAGTCCTTTGTGCCTTTGGATGTTGAGGAAATTGCCCATTTAAAATCATTCAGTGTATACAAGCCCTGCCTGCCCCTTTACTGGGGCACTGGCAATAAGGAGCATCTTATTGATTTTTAGTCCCTCCTCTTTCTCCAAGCCCTGTCTTAAAGGAGCACGGTAGTCAAAATTAAATTTACTAAACTTGCTCAAGCACCACTAGATAGCTGAGCAATAGTGTTTTCAGTGCTGGTGCTTGAAGCATATGTACATATGCTCTATTTGCACTGTCCGCAGTAATAGCTATCTGTGAATAAGTTACATATTTTACTAATTGTACTGCAAAAGTGTTTTTATTCAAAATTGAAATGCACTCATTTAAGCAATTTCTTTATTGTTGGACGTAATGCTAATACCTTTTTTATTTATTGAGACCAATTTGGGAATGTTATTTGTTTTTGACACTGCCTCATTTATAAAAAAAAAGTATGATAGACCTGCTATCTTTTTTTAATTTCATCTATAGCTTTCTCTCTCATAAAATAAATGCCTTTTTTAACAGAAACCATAGAAGTTGCTCATCAAAGATCTAAAATAAGTTTGATGAATAAGCTCTAGTAAGACTTCGTGTAAAGCCAGTACAGAACAAAGGATCATTACGCAAATGCAATCATTGATTTAGAAAGACATTTCATGACTAATAGAGCATAATTGCAAATGCTGTTGTGTCAGCGACACCATTTACTTTGCCTGTGTGCTTTTCAGGGTATTAAATTGTCATTTTCTTTCAACAGAAAATCAGTAATTTTTACAATTAAAAAAAAATGCAAGAAGATAAAAAAACAAGCAACTCAGGCTAGTATAATGTTCTTATATATTGGCTTGCGAATGTATCAAACAGTTATTCTGGAGGAGCAAAAGCCATATGGTAAAAATGTGTCAGCTTGTTGGATGAGAAGGGGTTAAACTTGAGTACAAATGATCTGGAATTTATTCTCTTGCCAAACTGAGCTAGCTACAGGTTTGATTAAGTTATTATTAAATGTAGGCCCCTTTCACGTATATCAGCTGGTATTTGTTCCTAAACTGTATTTTTTAGGATCTCTCAAATGGAGTTTTTTTATGTTCTCATTACAGCTGACTGAGCAAAATCACTTCATAAAATCAAGTAATGTAGAAAAAAGTCCAAAGGGAAAAAAAAGGTAGCAGGTCTATCATACTTCTTTATAGTTGAGGCAATATCAAAAACAAATAACATTCCCAAATTGGTCTCAATAAATGGAAATATATTAGCATCACATCCAACAATAAAAGAAAATGCTTAAATGGACATAAGCGCATTTCAATTTTGAATAAAAACACTCTTGCAGTACAAAATTGTATTAGCAAAAATGCTTCTAGTAAAATATATAACTAATTCAGTGATAGCTTTTACTGTGCACAGTGCACGTGGAGCACATATACATATGCTCCATGCACCAGCACTAAAAACCGCTAATTCTCAGATATCTGGTGTTGGATTTGATTGTGTCATTGTCTTAAGCAAACTTAATTTTTTACAGGGTTTGGAGAAAGAGAAAGGATTAAACAATGCTTCTTATTCCCAGTGTCCCCTTGTGATATATGATGTCATTTTTCTGTGCCTGATGACATCACATGCAATAAGGAAGCACTAAGAGACAGAGGCCTCATTGTGAGTGGTGTAGAGAGGGTCTTTTGCAAAGCCTAAATCTCCATAATGCCATTATGGGCTAGATTATTAGTGGAACGTTAACATTAATGCAATAGCGATATTGCATTAACTTAAGCTCATATTACAAGTTGAATGTAAATGCGATCACTCAAATGCACCCTCATTTTACGCTCAAACTTTAGACGCAACTTCAAAGGGGTTATTGCGGTGGGGGTAATAGTGGTTTAGGAGGTTAAGTAGTGTAGGGGTTATTGTGGTGGTGGTAATGGCAGTTTAGGAGTTAAGTAGTATAGGGATTATTGTGGTTTAGGAGTTAATAGTGTAGTGGTGTAATTTGCAATGGTGAGTGTGTGGGGGATTAGTGGTTAATAGTGTTGTAGGGTAGTTTGTGATCAGGGGAAGTGGTGGGTTAATAGTGTAGCAGGGTTAAAATAGTAGGGAATTGTAGCAGTTTAGGGATATTAGAGTACGGGACTTTTTGCTATTGGGTTAACGGGCAAGTATAGGTGTTAGTTTTTTTTTTACTTTGCTGCTCCATTTAAATCAATGGGGTTATTGAAATATCGCAAATGCAATATCCTGAGGTTAACTTTTTACGTGCGTTGGGTTTCGCTCAAGTTTTTACTTTCAACTTGTAATACCAGCGCTATTTGACAAGCACTAAAAGTTATCTTCTAGCAAAGTTAATGTTCGAGCGGGAGTGTTAATTACCTGTAATCTAGCCCTAAGAGGCATAAGAGACCTCTTGCTTCAAAAAAAGTTATATATGCCCTTTCAAATGAAGCTCTCATACTCCTGAAGATGCAAGTAATTTCATATGAGCAGTAGTCATTTATTTTGACAAAATTTAAAGTTTCATTTAATTTCCCTGTCCCATCAGTAGCAGACCCTGGTGCATACCTCCCAACATTTGTGGCTGGGTATTAAGAACTCAGAAGGTTGATGGGGGCCTGACACCATTTTTTGGATGGAGCTGTGTTGGGAGGGGTGGGATCATGGGTGGTTAGTGGTCAGGATTTTGGCTGTGTCTGGGTGGTCAGTGGGTGTGTCTGGTTGGTTTGTGGGCATATCTGGGTGTTCTATGGGTGAAGCTAAAGGATATTCTGCAAAATAGAAACATGTGAATGTCTTAGAGGGACAGTAGGACAGAGCTCAGATTAAAGGACTGTCCCTCTCAAATAGGGACAGTTGAGAGACCTGCTGGTCCCCCCAAAGGTAACTCATTAATAAACAATAGTACTAATACACATATTTCCCTGTATAATGATTTTGAGTATGCTGCACTTTATAATGATACTGAGTATTTATATACTGACACTAATCACACTGTGCTGTATAATAATGTGAGTTTCTATAAACTATACCCTGATGAGTACACTGCTCTGTATAAATATGATGAGTATGTACACGAATAGTTAAGATGCTGCATTGTATAATAAGAGTATCTATACACTAATGAGTATGCTGTGCAATATAAAGACGATAAGTATCACTTGGGCTCTGACGCTGCACCAATGGTTGTTCCGCCCCTGTGCACCATGTATCATGTAACAGCCATTAGTAAATCACAAACTCCTATACGTATATACTGTGTACTCTTGCACATACTCAGTAGGAGCTGGTGCCTCAGAAAGTGTGTATATAAAATACTGTGCACAATTTGATAATGGAAATAATGGAAGTTAATTGGAATGTTATTGTTTTTTTTTTTTTGCATGTTCTATATGAATCATCAAGTTTAATGTTAAGTGCCCCAATACACACCCCTCACACACAGCAAACTACATGTAGAAAACACATAGAGGCCAAATTATCAAGCCATCAAATATGCTGCATTCGCCGGGACCAATACGCTTGCCTAACATCGCGGCCGCGGACCTGAATACGCTCTCCATATTTATAAAAAAAGCTGTCAAAAAGCCGCACACCAAGTACGGGGGCGATGAGCAGCGAACTGTTGTTAACTAACAGTCATCGATCTCGCTGCTATTCGGCTTTTTCCCAACTTTATTTATACCCTGTCACTAAACACCACCACTATACTAAAATTGTTAACCCCTATCCCGCCGTTCCCGGACCCCGCCGCAACTAAATAAAGTTATTAACCCCCATCCCGCTGCTCCCGGAGCCCACTGCAACTCTAATAAAGTTATTAACCCCTATCCCTCCGCTCCTGGAGCTCACCGCAACTTTAATAAATTATTAACCCCTATCCCACCGCTCCCAGAGCCCACCGCAACTAAATCAAGTTATTAACCCCTATCCCGCTGCTCCCGGAGCCCTCCGCAACTAAATAAATGTATTAACCCCTAAACCCCTGGCCTCCCACATCACTACCACTTACTAAACCTATTAACCCCTAAGCCGCCAGCCCCACATCGCCATAAACTAAATTAAGCTATTAACCCCTAAACCTAACAACCCGCTAACTTTACATTAAATATTAACTCATCCCTATCTTATAATAAATTTAAACTTACCTTTAGAATTAAAATAAACTATATTAAACTACTAATTAACCTACCAAAATAATAATCAGCCAATAGGATTGAGCTTGCATTCTATTGGCTATTCCAATCAGCCAATAGAATTCAAGCTCAATCCTATTGGCTAATTGGATCAGCCAATAGAATGAAAGCTCAAACCTATTGGCTGATTGCAACAGCCAATAGGAGTTTTTCCACCTTAATTCCTATTGACTGATGGAATGCTATCAGCCAATCCGAATGTAAGGGAAGCCATCTTGGATGATGTCATTTAAAGGGAAACTTCATTCTTCAGAAGACGTTGTAAGAAGAGGATGCTCCGCGCCGGATGTCTTGAAAATGGAACCACTCCACGCTGGATGGATGAAGATAGAAGATGCCGTTCGGATGAAGACTTCTGCCGGCTTGGATGAAGACTTCGGCCCTCTTGGATGAAGACTTCTGCCGGCTTCGCTGAGGACTTCTGCTGCTTCGTTGAGGATGGATGTCCGGTCTTCAAAAACTGTAAGTGGATCTTCGGGGGTTAGTGTTAGGTTTTTTAAGGGTTTATTGGGTGGGTTTTAATTTTAGGTTAGGGACTTTGGGCAAAGAAAAAGAACTAAATGCCCTTTTAAGGGCAATGCCCATCCAAATACCCTTTTCAGGGCAATGGGGAGCTTAGGTTTTGGGGGGTTGGTTGTGTGGGTGGTAGGTTTTACTGTTGGAGGTATTTGTATTTTTATTTACAGGTAAAAGAGCTAATTTCTTCGGGGCAATTAAGGGCCATTAGTAGTTTAGTGTAGGCTAGGGTTTTTTTATTTTGAGGGTGGCTTTTTTATTTTCATAGGGCTATTACATTAGGTGTAATTAGTTTAAATATTTGATAATTTATTTTTTATTTTGTGTAACTTAGTGTTTTCAATTTTGTGTAACTTAGTTGTAATTTTTTTGGAACTAGTCATTTTTAATAGTACATTTAAATAATTTGAGTAGGGTTAGGTGTTTATATATGTAATATAGTTAATTTAATTGTTAGTTTAATGTAATTTTAGTATAATATGGTAGGTTAATGAATAGTTTTGTATAGTTTAATATAGTTTAATGTAATTTTAGTATAATAGTTAGGGTAGGTTCATTAATAGTTTAATATATTTTATTTTAATTCGAAAGGTAAGTTTAAATTTATTATAAGATAGGGATGAGTTAATATTTAATGTAAAGTTAGCGAGTTGTTAAGTTAAGGGGTTAATAGCTTAATTTAGTTTATGGCGATGTGGGGGGCTGGCGGTTTAGGGGTTAATAGGTTTAGTAAGTGGTATGTGATGTGGGAGGCCAGAGGTTTAGGGGTTAATACATTTATTTAGTTGCGGCGGGATCCGGAAGCGACGGTATAGGGGTTAATACTTTTATTTAGTTGCAGTGGGCTCGGGGAGCGGCGGTATAGGGGTTAATAACTTTATGTAGTTGCGGTGGGCTCGGGAAGCGGCGGGATAGGGGTTAATAACTTTATTTTGTTGTGGTGGGCTCGGGGAGCGGTGGGATAGGGGTTAATATATTTATTTAGTTGCGGTGGGCTCAGGGAGCGGCGGGATAGGGGTTAATAACTTTAGTTGGAGTGGGCTCGGGGAGCGGCGGGATAGGGGTTAATATATTTATTTTGTTGCGGTGGGTTCAGGGAGCGGCGGTATAGGGGTTAATATATTTATTTAGTTGCGGCGGTGTCGGGGACGGTGGATTAGGGGTGTTTAGACTCGGGGGTTATGATAGGGTGTTAGGTGTAAATGTTACTTTTATTCTATCATAGAAATCAATGGGATATCTGGCAGCATTGAACATAAGCTTTCGCTGCTTTCAGACTCCCATTGATTCCTATGGCATCCGCGACCTCCAGGGTGGCGGATTGAAAACCAAGTACGCTGGGCCGGAATAGTGGCGAGCGTACCTGTTAGAAGTTTGATAAATGGCAAAAGTTGTCAGATAGTGCTGAATGTGTATTCGGAACATCTGTAATCACATAAGCATCAATCTGTGTCGGATTGAGACCGGCGGATCGTATGTTACGTCATAAATTTCAACTTTTGCCGGTCTGTAGGTTTTGATAAATGGGGCGAATCAGGCTCGCCACAATTACGCTGCGGGATTCCAGCATATTTGCGGTTGACGGCTTGATAAATATCCCTCTTAATCCAAATTGCTTGGTACCAGAAAAGGTTTGGATTTCGGAATAATTTGGATTTTAGAATATTTGCATCTTTAAAATGGGACAGTTTGAAGAGGGGATGGAACCAAGTGTAAAAAACAATCGGCTAGATTTAGAGTTCTGCGTTAGCCGTCAAAAGCAGCGTTAAGGGGTCCTAACGCTGCTTTTGGCCGCCCGCTGGTATTTAGAGTCAGCCAGGAAAGGGTCTAACGCTCACTTCCCTACCGCGATTCCAGGCTACCGCAGATCCCCTTACGCCAATTGCGTATCCTATCTTTTCAATGGGATCTGCCTAACACCGGTATTTGTAGTCTTGAGAGAAGTGAGTGGTAGACCCTCTACCGACAAGACTCCTACCGCCAAAAAAAAGTCAGTAGTTAAGAGCTTTATGGGTTAACGCCGGAATATAAAGATCTTAACTACTGTGCTCTAAAGTACACTAACACCCATAAATTACCTATGTACCCCTAAACCGAGGCCCCCCACATCGCCGCCACTATAATACATTTTTTTAACCCCTAATCTGCCGACCGGACACCGCCGTCACCTACATTATCCCTATAAACCCCTAATCTGCTGCCCCTAACACCGCCAACCCCTATATTATAATTATTAACCCCTAATCTGCCCCCCCAAAGTCGCCGCCACCTACCTACACTTATTAACCCCTAATCTGCTGACCGGACATCGCTGTCACTATAATAAATGTATTGACCCCTAAACCGCTGCACACCCGCCTCACAAACACTATAATAAATGTTATTAACCCCTAATCTGCCCTCCCTAACATTGCCAATACCTACCTACAATTATTAACCCCTAATCTCCCGCCCGCAAAGTCGCTGCTACTATAATAAAGTTATTAACCCCTAAACCGAAGTCTAACCCTAACACCCCCTAACATAAATATAATTTAAATTAAACAAAATAATATTCCTAAAATTAAATAAAATAATCCTATTTAAAACTAAATACTTACCTAGAAAATAAACCCTAATATAGCTACAATATAATTAATAATTACATTGTATCTATTTTAGGATGATTTAGGCAACTTTGTATTTATTTTAACTAGGTACAATAGCTATTAAATAGTTAATAACTATTTAATAGCTACCTAGTTAAAATAAATACAAAATTACCTGTAAAATAAATCCTAACCTAAGTTACAAATACACCTAACACTACACTATCATTAAATTAATTAAATAAATTACATACAATTAGCTAAAATAAAATACAATAAAATAAACTATACTATAATACAAAAACAAACAAACACTAAATTACAAAAAATAAAAAAGAATTACAAGCAGTTTAAATTAATTACACCTAATCTAAGCCCCCTAATAAAATAAAAAAGCCCCCCAAAATAAAAAAATCCCTACCCTATTCTAAAATACAAAAGTAATCAGCTCTTTTACCAGATTTTTTCTACCTTAATTCCGATTGGCTGATAGAATTCTATCAGCCAATCGGAATTGAAGGGACGCCATCTTGGATGACGTCCCTTAAAGGAACCTTCATTCATCGTTAGTCCGTCGGTTGAAGAGGATGGCTCCGCGTTGGCTTCGTTGAAGATGGCTCCGCTCCGGATGGATGAAGATTGAAGACGCCGCCTGGATGAACACTTCTACCGGATGGAGGACCTCTTCTTTGCCGCTTGGATGAAGACTTCTACCGGATCAAGGACCTCCTCTGCGCACCTTCGATGAAGAATTCGGCTCGGCTGGGTGAAGACGACTCAAGGTAGGATGATCTTCAGGGGGTTAGCGATAGGTTTATTTAAGGGGGGTTTGGGTGCGTTAGAGTAGGGGTGTGTGGGTGGTGGGTTGTAATGTTGGGGGGTATTGTATTTTTATTTTCAGGTAAAAGAGCTGATTACTTTGGGGCAATGCCCCGTAAGAAGCCCTTTTAAGGGCTGTTAAAAGAGCTGATAACTTTTGTATTTTAGAATAGGGTAGGGAATTTTTTATTTTGGGGGGCTTTTTTATTTTATTAGGGGGCTTAGATTAGGTGTAATTAGTTTAAACTGCTTGTAATTCTTTTTTATTTTTTGTAATTTAGTGTTTGTTTGTTTTTGTATTATAGTATAGTTTATTTTATTGTATTTTATTTTAGCTAATTGTATGTAATTTATTTAATTAATTTAATGATAGTGTAGTGTTAGGTGTATTTGTAACTTAGGTTAGGATTTATTTTACAGGTAATTTTGTATTTATTTTAACTAGGTAGCTATTAAATAGTTATTAACGATTTATTTTACAGGTAATTTTGTATTTATTTTAACTAGGTAGCTATTAAATAGTTATTAACTATTTAATAGCTATTGTACCTAGTTAAAATAAATACAAAGTTGCCTGTAAAATAAATATAAATCCTAAAATAGCTACAATGTAATTATTAATTATATTGTAGCTATATTAGGGTTTATTTTCTAGGTAAGTATTTAGTTTTAAATAGGATTATTTTATTTAATTTTAGGAATATTTTTTCGTTTAATTTAAATTATATTTATGTTAGGGGGTGTTAGGGTTAGGGTTAGACTTCGGTTTAGGGGTTAATAACTTTATTATAGTAGTGGCGACGTTGCGGGCGGGAGATTAGGGGTTAATAATTGTAGGTAGGTGGCGGCAATGTTAGGGAGGGCAGATTATGGGTTAATAACATTTATTATAGTGTTTGCGAGGCGGGAGTGCGGCGGTTTAGGGGTTAATACATTTATTATAGTGACGGCGATGTCTGGTAGGTAGATTAGGGGTTAATAAGTGGAGGTGGGTGGCGGCGACATTGGGGGGCAGATTAGGGGTTAATAATTATAATATAGGGGTCTGTGGTGTTAGGGGCAGCAGATTAGGGGTTCATAGGGATAATGTAGGTTGCGGCGGTGTCTGGAGCGGCAGATTAGGGGTTAATGGTATAATGCAGGTGTCATCGATAGTGGGGACGGCAGATTAGGGGTTAATAAGTGTAAGGTTAGGGGTGTTTATACTCGGGGTTCATGTTAGGGTGTTAGGTGTAGACTTAGAGAGTGTTTCCCCATAGGAAACAATGGGGCTGCGTTAGGAGCTGAACGCTGCTTTTTTGCAGGTGTTAGGTTTTTTTTCAGCCCAAACTGCCCCATTGTATCCTATGGGGATATCGTGCACGTGCTGCTTACCGCTACTGTAAGCAACGCTGGTATTGAGGGTTGAAGTGGAGCTAAGTTAGGCTCACTGCACCCTTTTTTGAGCCTAACGCAGCCCCTCAGACAACTCTAAATACCAGCGTTAAGGGTGCGTTGGGAAAAAAAGCAGCATTAGCTACGCGGGTCTTTACCGACAAAACTCTAAATCTAGCTGAATATCTTATGTCAATTAGGCAATGTCATTATAGAGTTTATACCTGTAAGCTAAATGTAGTTTTATATAATTTTTATTACTTTTGTATATCAGATGGTAATCAGAAAGGTCATATTTGTTGTTTAAATTAAATATAGACTATAATTTGCATTTTAGAACACCAAAAAACAAGCAAACCAAAGACACAGGCAGAGAAGATTGTGACTTATACACTGTGTGCAGAATTATTAGGCAAATGAGTATTTTGACCACATCATCCTCTTTATGCATGTTGTCTTACTCCAAGCTGTATAGGCTCGAAAGCCTACTACCAATTAAGCATATTAGGTGATGTGCATCTCTGTAATGAGAAGGGGTGTGGTCTAATGACATCAACACCCTATATCAGGTGTGCATAATTATTAGGCAACTTCCTTTCCTTTGGCAAAATGGGTCAAAAGAAGGACTTGACAGGCTCAGAAAAGTCAAAAATAGTGAGATATCTTGCAGAGGGATTCAGCACTCTTAAAATGGCAAAGCTTCTGAAGCGTGATCATCGAACAATCAAGCGTTTCATTCAAAATAGTCAACAGGGTCGCAAGAAGCGTGTGGAAAAACCAAGGCGCAAAATAACTGCCCATGAACTGAGAAAAGTCAAGCGTGCAGCTGCCAAGATGCCACTTGCCACCAGTTTGGCCATATTTCAGAGCTGCAACATCACTGGAGTGCCCAAAAGCACAAGGTGTGCAATACTCAGAGACATGGCCAAGGTAAGAAAGGCTGAAAGACGACCACCACTGAACAAGACACACAAGCTGAAACGTCAAGACTGGGCCAAGAAATATCTCAAGACTGATTTTTCTAAGGTTTTATGGACTGATGAAATGAGAGTGAGTCTTGATGGGCCAGATGGATTGGCCCGTGGCTGGATTGGTAAAGGGCAGAGAGCTCCAGTCCGACTCAGACGCCAGCAAGGTGGAGGTGGAGTACTGCTTTGGGCTGGTATCATCAAAGATGAGCTTGTGGGGCCTTTTCGGGTTGAGGATGGAGTCAAGCTCAACTCCCAGTCCTACTGCCAGTTTCTGGAAGACACCTTCTTCAAGCAGTGGTACAGGAAGAAGTCTGCATCCTTCAAGAAAAACATGATTTTCATGCAGGACAATGCTCCATCACACGCGTCCAAGTATGCCACAGCGTGGCAGGCAAGAAAGGGTATAAAAGAAGAAAATCTAATGACATGGCCTCCTTGTTCACCTGATCTGAACCCTATTGAGAACCTGTGGTCCATCATCAAATGTGAGATTTACAAGGAGGGAAAACAGTACACCTCTCTGAACAGTGTCTGGGAGGCTGTGGTTGCTGCTGCACTCAATGTTGATGGTGAACAGATCAAAACACTGACAGAATCCATGGATGGCAGGCTTTTGAGTGTCCTTGCAAAGAAAGGTGGCTATATTGGTCACTGATTTGTTTTTGTTTTGAATGTCAGAAATGTATATTTGTGAATGTTGAGATGTTATATTGGTTTCACTGGTAAAAATAAATAATTGAAATGGGTATATATTTGTTTTTTGTTAAGTTGCCTAATAATTATGCACAGTAATAGTCACCTGCACACACAGATATCCCCCTAAAATAGCTATAACTAAAAACAAACTAAAAACTATTTCCAAAACTATTCATCTTTGATATTAATGAGTTTTTGGGTTCATTGAGAACATGGTTGTTGTTCAATAATAAAATTAATCCTCAAAAATACAACTTGCCTAATAATTCTGCACTCCCTGTAGACAGGGAAAAATAGTCATTTTTGATCATTTTATATTTAACAAAATATTAATTAAAAAGTTTGGATTTCAGAATAAGTTTGGATTTTGGAATACCGGACTTGGGGATATGTACCTGTACTGCAACATGATTTATGTAAATGGTTGTAATTGTGAGAAATATCTCCATGTTTTATTAGGGCAAAGTATACTCACTGGATAAAGCCCTCTCAGAAGTCTTTAAAGGGATATGAAACCCACATTTTTCTTTCATGATTCAGATATAGCATTTCTTTTTTAACAGCTTTCTAATTTAGATATATATTCTAATTTGCTTCTCTCTCTTGTTATTCTTTGTAGAAAAGCATACCTAGGAAGGCTCAGGAGCTGGAGCTAGCTGCCGATTAGTAGCTACACATACATGTCAGTCATTGGATTACTAATGTGTTCAGTTAGCTCCCAGAAGGGCATTGCTGCTCCTTCAATAAAGGATATAATGAGGATGAAGCAAAATTGATAATAGAAATAAATTGGGAATTTGCTTAAAATTGTATCCTCTATCTAAACCTTGAAAGAAAAGTTTTGGGTTTCATGTCCCTTTAAGTGCGCACAATTCATAGACTGTATTGCCCTGTTAAGTATCCTGTCACAGAGACAAGTCTTGACCATTTTGTGTGTGCATATATTAGAATAGACTGTAGATTTTATTTTTACAAGAATGTGTTTCTTTAGTACGGCTGTAAGGCACTTTTATGATACAGTATCGTTTACAGGGGAACTCTTTCTATGAATTAAGAGGTTAAATGGACAGTGAAGTTAAAATTAAACTTTAATGATTCAGATGGGGTCTCCATTTAAGAAGCTGGGATAGTGAGCCTGCAGCCGGCATTTAAGAAGCTACGGTCATCAGACAGCTGCTTTTTATCCTGCCCTAAAGTGGCGTTTATAAATTCCCTCGTACTTCTCCGAACAGAATAATAATCGCACACAAGCAGGGACGGCATTGCATAAGCAGTAATGCTGGGCAGAAAGGGACGAAGATGTCTGCCCTTGTCTGCTCGGCCATTAGTAAATGTAGCCCTGAGTGTGCAATTTTAAACAGTTTTCCAATTTACTTCTATCATCTGTTTTGCTTCAGGTTTGTTGAAAACCTAGGTAGGAGAAGAGCAATGCACTACTGTGAGCTAGCTGTCATTGGTTCATCAGATGAGTTTAGCTAGCTCCCATTGATGCTCCTTCAGCAATGGATACCAAGAGAATAAAGAACATTTGATAATAGAATTAAATTAGAAAGTACTTTAAACCCTTAACGACCAACATTGTATCCTGTACGACGTTGGTCGTTATGCCCTTAAGGCACCCTGTATGTCGCTGCAGTCCTGGGCTTCTCTCTGCCGCGATCTCTCTCAAAATAGCGAGAGTGTGCCGATCGTTGGTGGGAGCCAATGCTGGGTGGGCGGCTCATCGCCGGTGCGTGCTCCGGATCCTGTGATGAAAGTGTCCGTGATCACGCAAGGAGGCGGGGGGGCGGGGCTCAGAAGCACGTGCATGTGTGCGCTCGCGTGCATAGCCATTATACTGAAGGAAAGGAGGGAGAGGGGAAGGGGAAAGAGAGAGGGAGGGTGGGGAGGGAATTGTTTGGAAAGGGATCTGGGAGGGGGAGGGGGGTAGGGTATTGAGGGGGAAGCTACACTACAGAAAAATAGGGTTTTTTTTATTTTATTTTTTAAAAAACAACGAATTATATGGACAACTGGGTACTGGCAGACAGCTTCCAGTACCCAAGATGGTGGGCAATAAGATAGAGGGGGAGGGTTAAAGAGCTGTTTGGGGGTTTCAGGGAGGTTTGGGGCTAAGGGGGATCTTAAAAGGCAGAATAAATATTTTAAAAAATAAATAAAAATAAAATAAAAAAAGCTTTTTATTTTAGTACTGGCAGACTTTCTGCCAGTACTCAAGATGGCAGGGACAATTGTGGGGTGGGGTAGGGAAGAGAGCTGTTTGGGAGAGTACAGGGGGTGGGATGTGTCAGGTGGGAGGCTGATCTCTACTCTAAAGCTAAAATTAACCCTACACGCTCCCTACAAGCTACCTGGGCATAATACACGTGTGGTGCGCAGCGCCATTTAGCGGCTTTCTAATTACTCAAAAGCAATGCCAAAGCAATATATGTCTGCTATTTCTGAACAAAGGGGATCCGAGAGAAGCATTTACAACTATTTGTGCCATGATTGCACTAGCTGTTTGTAAATAATTTCAGTGAGAAGCCTCAAACTGTGAACAAATTAACAATTTTTTTTATTTGATTGCATTTGGCGGTGAAATGGTGGCATAATATACCAAAATGGGTCTAGATCAATACTTTGGGTTGTCTACTACACTACACCAAAGTTAAAATTAACCCTACAAGCTCCCTAAAAGCTCCCTAATTAACTTCTTCACTGCTGGGCATAATACATGTGTGGTGCGCAGCGGCATTTAGCGGCTTTCTAATTACCAGAAAACAACACCAAAGCCATATATGTCTGCTATTTCTGAACAAACAGGATCCCAGAGAAGCATTTACAACCATTTGTGACTTAATTGCAGAAGCTGTTTGTAAATAATTTCAGTGAGAAACCTAAAGTTTGTGAAAAAGTTTGTGAAAAAGTGAACAAATTTTTTCGCATTTGGCTGTGAAATGGTGGCATAAAATATACCAAAATGGGCCTAGATAAATACTTTGGGTTGTCTACTAAATAAAATATATACATGTCAAGGGATATTCAGGGATTCCTGACAGATATCAGTGTTACAATGTAACTATCGCTAAGTTTGAAAAGAAAAAATGGCTTGGAAATAGCATAGTGCTACTTGTACTTATTGCCCTATAACTTACAAAAAAAGCAAAGAACATGTAAACATTGGGTATTTCTAAACGCTGGACAAAATTTAGAAACTATTTAGCATGGGTGTTTTTTGGTGGTTGTAGATGTGTATCAGATTTTGGGGTCAAAGTTCGAAAAAGTGTGTTTTTTTCGATTTTTTTAATCATATTTTATCTTTTTTTTATAGCAAATTATAAGATATAATGAAAATAATGGTATCTTTAGAAAGTCCATTTATTGGCGAGAAAAATGATATATAATATGTGTGGGTACAGTAAATGAGTAAGAGGAAAATTACAGCTAAACACAAACACTGCCGAAATTTAAAAATAGTCCTGGTTCTTAAGGGTAAGAAATTGAAAAATGGCCTTGTCCTTAATGGGTTAAACTTGTCTGCTCTAGTTGAATCATGAAAGCAACATTTCACATTCTTGTCTCTTTAACAGTTACAAGATCGATACAGCTCCATTTATTATAATGGAACTGAACTTGCAATTTATCTTTATCAATTCCACAATTAAGACGCTATTGTATTTTGTCAAATTTAAAAAAAATAAATCAGGAATGAGTTGTATTGAATATAGGCTCTTATCTCCTAGTAAAAAGCTGCAGAGTCTAACTGTGGTAATTTAAATATATTGTAATTGAGATGTGATTAGATATTAAAAATGATGTTATACTCTTGTATGATTTATTTTGCATTTTCAATTCTATAGCAAATAGGTACATTTCACAAAATATAGTATTTGTAAATTTATACATATATATGTACTGTATATATTATAAACAATTTAGGACAGATTACGAGTGGAGTGCAAGCGTTTACATCCAAGCAATAAGTATTTATCGTGCGGGTTTACGCTAGCATGCCTTACCGCTGGTATTACAAGTTGAAAGTAAATGCGATCGCTTTAGCACAACCACGATTTATGCTAGAATGATTAACGCGACTTCATATTTCTGGTTAACTGTTTTGTGAAACATAAAAGTTGCACAAAACACATCAAAAATACATTACAAAGTACACTTACACTCATAATAACACCATCTAATAAAAATTATTTAAAAAAATATTGCACACAAAATTTATAAGGACTAAAAGATATGAGGTCCCAGGTGTTACAAAATGGCAGACAAAGAGCTTTAACATTGAGATACTTACATATACATGTACATATATATTTATGTATTTATATGTGTATGTATTTACAGACATATATACACATATAAACACAAATACATATGTACAGATATATTGAAGTATACATATATATAAGTGCTTTGTAGTCCTTTGCAGTTAAGTAGATGAAAACATGTTAAAGCATATTTATGCAATATTAATTTTTATTAAAGTTTTAACTATGTATTTAGTGTAAATTATTCACATTCCAATGTTCTGCACATAGCAAAATATGTTCTTTTTAATTGTAAATAAATCTTCCTATGTACAGTATATCTCTATATATCTATACCTCTCTCTCTCTCTCTCTCTCTCTCTCTCTCTCTCTCTCTCTCTCTCTCTCTCTCGCTCTCTCTCTCTCTCTATATATATATATATATATATATATGTTTTTTACCACTTTTCTTCTCCATTGACTACTTCTATGGGGGAATATGTGAGAGTGCATGCAATATTCTAACTTCGGCTTTTTGAGATTGTCGGGTTAGCACGAGAGCGAAAACAGTTTACTTTCAACTCATAACATAAGCGCAACTCGACAAGTGCAAAAAGCTTACTTCAAGCAAAATTAACGCTCAAGCTGAATCGTTAATTTGACCTTCAATCTTAATCAGGCTCTTAATGTTTTTAATATGACACAGAACCAAGGATGAAATATGACTGATGTAACTCTTTTGCAGATTTCTGGACCTGGGTCCTCACTTTGCACAATCTTATTTATAATTTTTTCTTGATCTATTGTGTGATCTAGTGAACAGACCTTAAATTGTGTGTCACATAGTGTGACTTGACAGCTCTGAAGTAAATGTCAGATATCCCTAGTATATAATAAGATAGAGCACACAATCAGGAGTCTTGCAGCATAGACAGGTTTATTTAACTTACTTTAGCTTACGTTTCGGTCCTTGACATGTGTTAATCAAGAGGTGTTTAACTCAGACATGTCAAGGAGATGCTGTGGATTGAACTACAATTATCTTGTCAATCACATAGCATTCTACCATTAAGTAATCTTTTCTTTGTTTTCCTGTTTTGAAAAAAAAAATCTTGTGCTATAGTAAAGGTGCTAGACGTGGCAGTCATGTGTGATACTAGATGTACGGTGTTTGATGATTATAAGACACTGTCAATAGCTTGTATAATGCCGAATAATGAAAATTCAGCTTTCTAAATATGCTGTCATGTATAATATTATAGAGGATTACAAGAGTTTCTATTCTTCATCTTCTATTTAACTATTTGGCAGACAGAGAGAGCTGGATGTTTAGCTGTTTAGAGGATAACTATGAAATTATCTCCTTTACTATGAATTGAAATGCATTTTCTAATCATTACATAGCAATACTGTCAGGCAGTCAAGGAACTAAACCAGTGGGTTTTTATAAATGTAGAATCTGAAAAAAAGAAGTTAAAGGGCCATAATAGTTGAAAAATGACATGCTCCATCTCCTTAGAGTATGTAACTTGAGCACAGCCTATACTTTCAATGGATATGCACTGGTATTTCAAGTTCATGTTATTGATTGAAAAGTTTCCACCACACTAAGATTCTTTGGTTTAACCCCATATATGCAAACATGCAATAAAAGCACAGACACCAACATTGGGTTGAAAAGGCTGCAGCTCCAAATTTATTATCAAACATATCAAACATTGTAACCATTAATACATAAATAGCTGTAAACATAATACCTATAAAGCCCCAGGAGGTGCTTGACCTAACAAAGCCCAAAATTGAGCCACATCCTTACAAATATTCCACCTCCTCTGGACATCCAGGGGGTACACCCCATTATTTCCACCAGCTATCTCCACCAAGCAAGCACCCCTCGCCAACCCACTGCGACAACTGCCTAAAATCTAGGGAGGAAGGGGAACAGCTTCTCACACTTTGAAGATCCAAAGAGGGCCTGCTTCCTGTCTACTCCCCTTTTTAAGCCCTCCTATCCTCCACCCCTAAGCCCACCCCTTGCTATTGCCTAATTGAGGGTCAAAAGCCCTCCACTCTGTATTCTCCTGCACCGGGCTCGCTATAATATTAAACCATCCACTTTTAATACCAAATTTTATTACAAGACCAGAGACTCATATTTTGCATCTCTCTCTTTTACTACTCATATGCAGCATTTAAAAGCAATGATACAGAAATAAATGACTCCAACATTAAAACAATAAAGATAACACAGAGTTAACATAAGTAACCAATGAAATGGATACTTTGGAAAACACAGAAAAAAATGGACCAATAAGATGAGTCATAGCTTCCATAAACTGTCCAAGACGTTCCCCAACTTCCTCTTTCTTTTGCTGCTCACTGCAGGATACGTCATTTTTATTGCTCTATTTATTTATGGCCTAGATTTGGAGTTCGGCGGTAGCCGTCAAAACCAGCGTTAGAGGCTCCTAACGCTGGTTTTGGCCGCCCGCTGGTATTTGGAGTCAGTGATTAAAGGGTCTAACGCTCACTTTTCAGCCGCGACTTTTCTATACCGCAGATCCCCCTACGCCATTTGTGTAGCCTATCTTTTCAATGGGATCTTTCTAACGCTGGTATTTAGAGTCGTTTCTGAAGTGAGCGTTAGAGCTCTAACGACAAGATTCCAGCCGCCTGAAAATAGCAGGAGTTAAGAGCTTTCTGGCTAACGCCGGTTTATAAAGCTCTTAACTACTGTACCCTAAAGTACACTAACACCCATAAACTACCTATGTACCCCTAAACCGAGGTCCCCCCACATCGCCGCCACTCGATTTAAATTTTTAACCCCTAATCTGCCGACCGCCACCTACGTTATACTTATGTACCCCTAATCTGCTGCCCCTAACCCCGCCGACCCCTATATTATATTTCTTAACACCTAACTTGCCCCCCACAACGTCGCCGCCAGCTACTTAAAATAATTAACCCCTAATCTGCCGCTCCGTAAACCGCCGCCACCTACGTTATCCCTATGTACCCCTAATCTGCTGCCCCTAACATCGCCGACCCCTATATTATATTTATTAACCCCTAATCTGCCCCCCTCAACGTCGCCGACACCTGCCTACACTTATTAACCCCTAATCTGCCGAGCGGACCTGAGCGCTACTATAATAAAGTTATGAACCCCTAACCCGCCTCACTAACCCTATCATAAATAGTATTAACCCCTAATCTGCCCTCCCTAACATCGCCGACACCTAACTTCAATTATTAACCCCTAATCTGCCGACCGGAGCTCACCGCTATTCTAATAAATGTATTAACCCCTAAAGCTAAGTCTAACCCTAACACTAACACCCCCCTAACTTAAATATAATTTTTATCTAACGAAATAAATTAACTCTTATTAAATTAATGATTCCTATTTAAAGCTAAATACTTACCTGTAAAATAAATCCTAATATAGCTACAATATAAATTATAATTATATTATAGCAATTTTAGGATTAATATTTATTTTACAGGCAACTTTGTAATTATTTTAACCAGGTACAATAGCTATTAAATAGTTAAGAACTATTTAATAGTTACCTAGTTAAAATAATAACAAATTTACCTGTAAAATAAATCCTAACCTAAGTTACAAATACACCTACACTATCAATAAAATAATTAAATAAACTACCTACAATTACCTACAATTAACCTAACACTACACTATCAATAAATTAATTAAACACAATTCCTACAAATAAATACAATTAAATAAACTAGCTAAAGTACAAAAAATAAAAAAGAACTAAGTTACAGAAAATAAAAAAATATTTACAAACATAATAAAAATATTACAACAATTTTAAACTAATTACACCTACTCTAAGCCCCCTAATAAAATAACAAAGCCCCCCAAAATAAAAAATTCCCTACCCTATTCTAAATTAAAAAAGTTACAAGCTCTTTTACCTTACCAGCCCTGAACAGGGCCCTTTGCGGGGCATGCCCCAAGAATTTCAGCTCTTTTGCCTGTAAAAGAATAAATACAATACCCCCCCCCCCAACATTACAACCCACCACCCACATACCCCTAATCTAACCCAAACCCCCCTTAAATAAACCTAACACTAAGCCCCTGAAGATCTTCCTACCTTGTCTTCACCATACCAGGTTCACCGATCCGTCCTGAAGAGCTCCTCCGATGTCCTGATCCAAGCCCAAGCGGGGGCTGAAGAGGTCCATGATCCGGTCAAAGTCTTCATCCAAGCGGGGCAGAAGAGGATCTTCCATCCGATTGAAGTCATCATCCAGGCGGCATCTTCTATGGTCTTCCATCCGGAGCGAAGCGGCAGGATCCTGAAGACCTCCAGCGCGGAACATCCATCCGGACCGACGACTGAACGACGAATGACTGTTCCTTTAAGGGACGTCATCCAAGATGGCGTCCCTCGAATTCCGATTGGCTAATAGGATTCTATCAGCCAATCGGAATTAAGGTAGGAATTTTCTGATTGGCTGATGGAATCAGCCAATCAGAATCAAGTTCAATCCGATTGGCTGATCCAATCAGCCAATCAGATTGAGCTCGCATTCTATTGGCTGTTCCAATCAGCCAATAGAATGCGAGCTCAATCTGATTGGCTGATTGGATCGGCCAATCGGATTGAACTAGATTCTGATTGGCTGATTCCATCAGCCAATCAGAAAATTCCTACCTTAATTCCGATTGGCTGATAGAATCCTATCAGCCAATCGGAATTCGAGGGACGCCATCTTGGATGACGTCCCTTAAAGGAACAGTCATTCGTCGTTCAGTCGTCGGTCCGGATGGATGTTCCGCGCTGGAGGTCTTCAGGATCCTGCCGCTTCGCTCCGGATGGAAGACCATAGAAGATGCCGCCTGGATGATGACTTCAATCGGATGGAAGATCCTCTTCTGCCCCGTTTGGATGAAGACTTTGACCGGATCATGGACCTCTTCAGCCCCCGCTTGGGCTTGGATCAGGACATCGGAGGAGCTCTTCAGGACGGATCGGTGAACCTGGTATGGTGAAGACAAGGTAGGAAGATCTTCAGGGGCTTAGTGTTAGGTTTATTTAAGGGGGGTTTGGGTTAGATTAGGGGTATGTGGGTGGTGGGTTGTAATGTTGGGGGGGGGTATTGTATTTATTCTTTTACAGGCAAAAGAGCTGAAATTCTTGGGGCATGCCCCGCAAAGGGCCCTGTTCAGGGTTGGTAAGGTAAAAGAGCTTGTAACTTTTTTAATTTAGAATAGGGTAGGGAATTTTTTATTTTGGGGGGCTTTGTTATTTTATTAGGGGGCTTAGAGTAGGTGTAATTAGTTTAAAATTGTTGTAATATTTTTATTATGTTTGTAAATATTTTTTTATTTTCTGTAACTTAGTTCTTTTTTATTTTTTGTACTTTAGCTAGTTTATTTAATTGTATTTATTTGTAGGAATTGTGTTTAATTAATTTATTGATAGTGTAGTGTTAGGTTAATTGTAGGTAATTGTAGGTAGTTTATTTAATTATTTTATTGATAGTCTAGTGTTAGGTTTAATTATATCTTAGGTTAGGATTTATTTTACAGGTAAATTTGTTATTATTTTAACTAGGTAACTATTAAATAGTTCTTAACTATTTAATAGCTATTGTACCTGGTTAAAATAATTACAAAGTTGCCTGTAAAATAAATATAAATCCTAAAATTGCTATAATATAATTATAATTTATATTGTAGCTATATTAGGATTTATTTTACAGGTAAGTATTTAGCTTTAAATAGGAATCATTTATTTAATAAGAGTTAATTTATTTCGTTAGATAAAAATTATATTTAAGTTAGGGGGGTGTTAGTGTTAGGGTTAGACTTAGCTTTAGGGGTTAATACATTTATTAGAATAGCGGTGAGCTCCGGTCGGCAGATTAGGGGTTAATAATTGAAGTTAGGTGTCGGCGATGTTAGGGAGGGCAGATTAGGGGTTAATACTATTTATGATAGGGTTAGTGAGGCGGGTTAGGGGTTCATAACTTTATTATAGTAGCGCTCAGGTCCGCTCGGCAGATTAGGGGTTAATAAGTGTAGGCAGGTGTCGGCGACGTTGAGGGGGGCAGATTAGGGGTTAATAAATATAATATAGGGGTCGGCGATGTTAGGGCAGCAGATTAGGGGTACATAGGGATAACGTAGGTGGCGGCGGTTTACGGAGCGGCAGATTAGGGGTTAAAAAAAATATGCAGGGGTCAGCGATAGCGGGGGCGGCAGATTAGGGGTTAATAAGTGTAAGGGTAGGGGTGTTTAGACTCGGGGTACATGTTAGAGTGTTAGGTGCAGACGTAGGAAGTGTTCCCCCATAGGAAACAATGGGGCTGCGTTAGGAGCTGAACGCTGCTTTTTTGCAGGTGTTAGTTTTTTTTTCAGCTCAAACAGTCCCATTGTTTCCTATGGGAGAATCGTGCACGAGCACGTTTTTGAGGCCGGCCGCGTCCGTAAGCAACTCTGGTATCGAGAGTTGCATTTGCGGTAAAAATGCTCTACGCTCCTTTTTTGGAGCCTAACGCAGCATTTGTTTGAACTCTCGATACCAGAGTTAATTTTATGGTGCGGCCAGAAAAAAGCCTGCGGAGCGTTAACAGCCCTTTTACCGCCGAACTCCAAATCTAGGCCTATGTGTTTATCTATAAAAAATATTTTTATTTTTTTCTCCTTTTCAAGTCTTATGCTTTATTGGGTTGTCCCCCTTTTTCCATATAATCTTTTTCTCCAATTTCTTATCTTATTTATTTTTTAAATATTTTCAATATTTATTTTCTGGCTTTCTTTTTGTATGTTTACCGGTTCTACCGCCACACTACCTGTTATTTTCTATATTTTTTCTCGGTTTATACTTCTCCGCTTTCCCCTTTCATTCTGTGTCTCTTATGGCAGTTGATTCCGTCTTGTGCGGCCGTCCGCCATCTTGTGACGTCATTATCTTCTCCTTTGTTTCCCGCCCTCTGACGTCGTCTAATATACATCCTCTCTCATCAGCTTGTTCCCCCTGCATAACGAGTGCTTATTCCGGATACTTTTTAGCTCATTTGTTTCCTCAAACCTTATACTAAATTCATTGTATTATCACCACTAGGTGGAGGCAAAACTTTATGTTTGATATTGCTTGCAGACAATTTATATAAATGGTCTGGGGAAAGTTTGATTATTATTATTATTTCATTGAATGTTATTCATAGAGAATCTTTTTGTTAACTGAGGTTCTTATCTTCTCATTTTTATTGTTAATATTTTTTCTAATATTTTATTACATATAATATATCTCAAGTCAATGATTCAAATGAACCTTTAACTGCAGAGTCTGTGCAAATGATGATTGACAGCTCTATGGGTAAAATTATGTCTCATATGTCAAACCTCCTGTCTCAGAAACCTAATCCTAAAACTATTTTTAAGAGAAAAAGACCTAGTTCTGTTTCTGTTTTGGCTAGTAAAAAATTACTTTCAAAGTCTCGTCAGACTCTTGCTGACACTTCAATTCCTGGCGGTAAAGGAAGGAAAACATCCACAAAACCTCCCCTTAATCCCAAGGGGTTACATATGGGATCAAAAAATAAAAAGTGAAAAAACCTAAGAAAGTGGTCTAATCATCTAATTCTGATTCTTCCACTGAAGAATTATCTAATTCTGATTTTAAGGATTTATCTGATAATTTGTCTTCGTACTCAGATTCCCCTAAACCTAAAAAAATAAAGAAATCTCTCAAAAAATCTAAGTCTTCTAAAAAAGAGAATTCAAAATGTTTTGACTGCCTTGGTAATCCCAGATTTTGTGCAGATGATTTACATCACCCCAGATCATCTGAGTGGTGCCCCTCTTTAGATGTGGCCTCGTTTATTGATTTCCAATTAAAGTATCCTCTCAAAAAAGATGCTTGTAATAAAATGAGAACAGAATGCCCTCATCCCCTTCTCCCCAACAATGCCTGCATAACTCCGGAAATTGATCAAAAAATGATTACATTTATAGGGTCCCCTGGTTATAAGGTAAAGAAAGGCATGGATAGGGCATGGAAAACATGCCAAGACAAACTTTTAGATTCTGTTGGCCCTATTGCAAAACTCTTTGAAATTTCGGAACAGGCTGTTATTGAGAATTCTTCTCTTGACCCTTTTTTGGTTAGAGAATGGGTTCAAAGAATTCTCTCCTTCATTGGAAATACTAACACAGCTATGATCATTGAACGTAGAAAAAATTTTCTATGTAAAATAGACCCTAAAATTTGTGACAATGCTGTTAACGAATTAGATTCTGACTCTAATTGTCTTCTTTTTGGAGACATTTTTCTAAAAGATCTTAATAATTATACTAATAATTTTTCAAATTTAAATAAGATAAGAACTTCGGTTCGTAAGATTTTTTACCCAAACAGTTTTTGTAACAGGCCTGGGAAAGGCAGGGGTTGCTTTCCTGGCTGCACAAATTTATCAATCAATTCCAATATCAACAACAGTTCCAGCAACATTTCCAGTGATCATTCCAAGATCCCTCTACTTCCCAGTTCTTACCTTCTCATTCCAGACTGTGGTTCCAAAGGGGTCAGTGATCCAGGGCAAGATTTCGCCCCCCTGCAAGTAAGTTTTCCTTTTTCCCTTCCTTCTTTCCCAGGAAATCTTGTAGGCAGACTTGCACTTATTGCTCAAAATTGGAGTCTAGTAACTTCAGATCCTTGGATTCTTCAAACAGTCCAAGGTGTTTTGATAGAATTTTCTTCCCCTCCTCTTAAAATATTAAGGCCTCGTCCAATTAAATTTTCAAAAGAAGATCAAATTCTGGTTCAATCAGAAATTGCAACCCTTTTTAAAAAACAAGCCATTCTAAATGTCAATTTTTCTCAAGATTTATTCCTCAGCAATCTTTTTCTTGTAAAAAAGAAAAACTGTCAATTCCGCCCTGTCATAAATTTAAGAGATTTATACGCTTTTGTTTCCTATCATCATTTCAAGATGGAAGGAATTCATCTGCTACGAGATTGCCTCAGAGAAAACGATTGGTTAATTCGCTTAGATCTGACGGACGCTTATCTGACCGTTCCGATTGCTCCAGAGCATCGGAAATTTCTAACTTTTTCCTGGAAAGACCGATTTTGGAGTTTTACTTGTCTTCCTTTTGGTCTTTCTTCAGCTCCTTGGATTTTTACTAAATTATTAAAACCAGTTATGGCCTGGTTAAGACTCAGAGGAGTCCGTCTAATTATTTACTTAGACGATATTCTGATTATGAACCAGAATTTCACTTCTCTTCACAATCAATTATCCCTTACCATTCATCTTCTGGAGAATCTAGGTTTTATTATAAACAAAAAGAAATCTGTCCTGACTCCTACTCAGTCTCTGGTCTTTCTGGGTTTCACCATAGATACTTCCAAAGCTATTCTCAGTTAACCTCCAGACAAAATAAAATATATTAAGAAAGAAATATCTCATACTCTCTCAGCTCAATTCACTCCTATCAGGAATATAGCCAGAATAGTAGGGTTTCTTTCATCTTCTATTCAGGCTATATTTCCTGCTCCCCTTCACTTTCTGGAATTACAACGTCTCAAAATCTGCCATTTACAGAAAGGGTTTTCTTACTCTCATTTAATCCAACTTTCTCCAGAGGCCAAGGAGGAACTCTCCTGGTGGCTTTCTCATATGGAGGCTTGGAACGGAAGAGCTATTTTTGGCAATTCCCCAGACCTTTTAATCAAATCCGATGCTAGCAGGTCCGGCTGGGGTGCTCGTTGCGGTCCTTCCATCACAGGAGGAAAATGGTCTCTGAAGGAGAAATGGTTTCATATAAATTGTTTAGAACTTCTAGCGGGATCTTTCGCTGTCAAGAGTTTTGTGAGGAATTCTTCTCTAGTTACCATTTTACTTCGCATGGACAATATCTCTGCAGTTTGATATCTGAACGGCTTAGGGGGTACGAAGTCCAGAGATCTTTCCAATATTTCCAAAGAGTTCATTCATCTGTGTTTAGACAGGAATATTTCTGTGAAAGTGGAACATATTCCAGGTCTTTCAAACACAGCAGTGGATTGGGGCTCTCGTTTTCTGGTGGATTCCAGCAATTAGAGACTCAACAGAGATGTCTTCCTTTCTCTGTCTCTCCTCAGAGGTCCCTTCATTCTCTATCTTTTTGCGTCTCGTCTGAATTTCCAAACTCTTCCCTACTTCAGTTGGAGACCAGATCCAGAAGCAGCGGCAATTGATGCTTTTCTCCAACTCTGGCCTCCTCAAGGAGCCTATGCTTTTCCCCCCTTTTCGATGATTTTGAGAAAAATTTCAGTGGTTCACAGAGACAAAATTTCTCTTCTTTTAATAACCCCCCTGTGGCCGGCTCAACCATGGTACCCTGCACTTCTGGAAATATCCTTCAAACTTCCTATTCTTCTCCCTCATCTTCCACATTTGTTAACCAATCCAGAAGGAGATTTTCACAATCTCATTCTTCTAGACTCCCTTTGTCTCATCGCTTGGTCAATTTCAGGGATTCCTTTCCTCTCAAAGGACTTTCTGAAGTAGCTAAGACTCTCATGCGAGAATATTGGGCTCCAGGCACCCGAAAATCCTATTTTTATGCATGGTCAAAGTAGTCTAGCTGGTACATGGTTAGGAACTTGGATCCCCTTTCAGCTGATATAAGTCATAGTATTAATTTCTTAACATCGCTTTTTGAATCAGGTTAGGCTTACAGATCTGTCAATTTGTATCGTTCAGCTATTTTGGCCAAACATGTTTTATTAAATAATTTCCCTATTGGTCAACATCCCCTTATTTGTAGAATTTTAAAAGACATTAGACTCGAACACCATCCTATTCCTAAATATAATTTTTTTCTAGGATGTGGACAAGATTTTTTCCCTTTTCAAATCTTGGCCTTCTAATAACTTACTTTCTTTGAAACAACTTTCTGCCAAGTTAGCTACCTTATTATGTCTTATTTCTTTCCGTAGAGTTTCTGATGTTGGTGCTTTAGATTTTAACTCTAAACTCTTCTCTCCTGAAGGTGTCACCGTTTTCTTATCTCGCAGAACTAAAACTTTTTCTTCTTCCATTTTTTATACATACTTGCCTTCTGAACCTTCTCTTTGTATTGTTAAATGTCTTAAAGAGTATGAGTCTAAAAATTCTCTCCTAAGATCTTCTTCTTCTAATCAACTTTTTATATCCTTTATTCCTCCTCATGCTCTTGTTACTAATACTTCTATTTCTCGCTGGGTGAAATGGGTTATGAAAGAGGCTGGTATTGATATTTCATTTATTTCTGCCCATTTTGTTAAAGGCTCAGCTGCTTCTAAAGCTTTTCTTAAAGCTGTTCCTTTACAACAAATTTTGATTTCTGCAGATTGGTCTTCAGACTCTATTTTCAAACAGTTTTATTTCAAGCCCATTCATCATCCAGCTAATAATTTATTTTGTTAGTTGCTTTAAACTAGCAAAATATGAGTCTCTGGTCTTGTAATAAAATTCTGATTATCCTAACTTGTGAAGGTATAATCTAGATTTTATTAAAGACACAGAGACAAATATTTTCCCACCCTTTGTCCTTCTACCCTCCCTTATATTTTCACAATATTAATAATTTATTTGGTTGTTAGTTATAAACCAGTTATGAAGATCTACTTAAAAGTGGTTTCATTCCTCTGCATTCTTTGCTTCAATCAAGCCATTACAGTCTGCAAACTCTTTTCTCCTGGTTCAAAGAATCCTGTTTACTTCGTTCATCTCTTCGTCATGGGATTTAAAGAAGATTCTTCATTTCCGACTGGATTTTGATTCTTCTGTTGGTTTTTCTTCTCATGTTGTAACTTTCATCTGTTATTTTTAATTTTTGGTTTTTCAGCATCAGACAAGAAAGAGGAAGTTGGGGAACGTATTGGACAGTTTATGGAAGCTATGACTCATCTTACTGGTCCATTTTTTCTGTGTTTTCCAAAGTATCCATTTCATTGGTTACGTATGTTAACTCTGTGTTATCTTTATTGTTTTATTGTTGGAGTCATTTATTTCTGTATCATTACTTTTAAATGCTGTATATGAGTAGTAAAAGAGAGAGATGCAAAATACTTGTCTCTGTGTCTTTAATAAAATCTAGATTATACCTTCACAAGTTAGGATAATCAGAATTACCAGTTATGCTTTGCGCTACTTTGCACAATAGATAATGTACTCTGCACTGTTGATTGATTTCACCTTGTTTTCTAGCACATAATAAACTAGGCCTAGTAATGCAAATTACACACTCTGCCGTCTTTTTTATTAAAACATTTCTTTAATCCCAAGCTCCTCCAGTACACTGCATGCAAGAGCAACTACTAAAATGAATGCACCATCTGACCAATGAGCTCTTCATTTAACAAGAGAAGGGTTAGTACTTTTTAAAAAAAATATTATAAATAGAAAATGTCACAAGTGTTGCACTGAAGTTTGTAAGGACATTATTATTTATACAATACAGACATATGTATTCCTAAAAATTTAATAACTCAATAACTTTGCTGTACTCTTTGCATTCATTTCAGAGCAAAAACAAAGAAATTAATGATGGTGCAACAAAAAAAATTGCTTCTTTGTTCATGCAGTTAAAACTATTACCCTAAAGGTAAAAAAGCCTTTTGTACAGGTGGGAAGGGGTTAAACATTTCAAAGTCACACTATTTGGATAGGAAAGTTTTCAGAACTTCATATTTACACATTCAATCATTATATCCAGCAATTGAATTATAAGTTAATTAATTCCTGTGTCAGAAAACAAATACATAAACTGTTGGCTTGTAGCACTAGCACTTACTTCTGTTTACCTGCTCTCCTGCTGTCTTGAAGAGTCTCCCCATAGGAACTAAGGATTTAATACATTTCCATTGATGAATGAATAATGTTGTAAAAATTGTGCCAAAGCGAGAAACTAAATGTAGATTGTAATATAAAAGATCTCCCCAATCAGACAAACCATATAGTTCTCAAAAATAGCCTCATAGGCAGAAATTCTTCTTCAAAAAGCCAGTCAGCTTATTGACATCACTATAAAATACAAATCACAGAATGTGCAGCATGGAATAGATCATTCCAGTAGGAAGAATGTATTGTGAATAGAAAGATTGAAAATAAAGAAAGAAAGAAAGAAAGAAAGAAAGAGAGAGACAGAGAAGGAAAGAAAGAAAGCAAGAGAGAGAAAGAAAGAAAGAAAGAAAGAAAGAAAGAAAGAAAGAAAGAAAGAAAGAAAGAAAGAAAGAAAGAAAGAAAGAAAGAAAGAAAGAAAGGGAGGCATATACTGGCAGACTGTGGTGCTATACATTAGGGGTGTAGTTCATAATACAGTGAGAATACATTTTTTTAGCTTTAGCTTACATGTGAGAAAGGCAAGCCTATATACGTAAACCACAACTTTTATTAATTATGCTTAAAAAAGGACATTAAAATCAATTAAGAAAACATATACACAAAAGCACTCTACTTTACGCCCTCAAATATGGGGCTCAATGGCCCTAGACCTCCATATAGTGCAGGTGTCTAGCTGTCTATAAAAAGTACGAGATCAGCACAAGATTGGTGATTATCCTGACAGTCAGGTGTACAGCAAATAAAAATATCCCTAAGTCTAATATAATATTTGTGTACAGGATTATCTATTCTTTCACTAAACCACCTCATAGTTATTTAAAACAATTGGGTATCCCCATGCTCTACCTCCTAAAAACATACTTAAAGTATGTGTGAATAAATGATTGGATAAAGCTCCCAAGCACACTAGATATGAAACATATCATATATTTTAAATCACAGGTGAGAGTAGGAGTGCAGCACTCAAGTGTACACTGTCTAAGCACTAA
The DNA here is from genome assembly GCF_027579735.1 of Bombina bombina. Classification (NCBI taxonomy): domain Eukaryota; kingdom Metazoa; phylum Chordata; class Amphibia; order Anura; family Bombinatoridae; genus Bombina; species Bombina bombina. Next base: position 278,532,512 of record NC_069499.1, read on the forward strand.
CGGCTAGATTTGGAGTTTGGCGGTAAAAGGGCTGTTAACGCTCCGCGGGTTTTTTTCTGGCCGCACCATAAATTTAACTCTGGTATCGAGAGTTCAAACAAATGCTGCGTTAGGCTCCAAAAAAGGAGCGTAGAGCATTTTTACCGCAAATACAACTCTCGATACCAGAGTTGCTTACGGACGCGGCCGGCCTCAAAAACGTGCTCGTGCACGATTCTCCCATAGGAAACAATGGGGCTGTTTGAGCTGAAAAAAAACCTAACACCTGCAAAAAAGCAGCGTTCAGCTCCTAACGCAGCCCCATTGTTTCCTATGGGGAAACACTTCCTACGTCTGCACCTAACACCCTAACATGTACCCCGAGTCTAAACACCCCTAACCTTACACTTATTAACCCCTAATCTGCCGCCCCCGCTATCGCTGACCCCTGCATTACACTTTTAACCCCTAATCTGCCGCTCCGTAAACCGCCGCCACCTACGTTATCCCTATGTACCCCTAATCTTCTGCCCCTAACATCGCCGACCCCTATGTTATATTTATTAACCCCTAATCTGCCCCCCACAACGTCGCCGACACCTACCTACACTTATTAACCCCTAATCTGCCGAGCGGACCTGAGCGCTACTATAATAAAGTTATTAACCCCTAATCCGCCTCACTAACCCTATCATAAATAGTATTAACCCCTAATCTGCCCTCCCTAACATCGCCGACACCTACCTTCAATTATTAACCCCTAATCTGCCGACCGGAGCTCACCGCTATTCTAATAAATGTATTAACCCCTAAAGCTAAGTCTAACCCTAACACTAACACCCCCCTAAGTTAAATATAATTTTTATCTAACGAAATAAATTAACTCTTATTAAATAAATGATTCCTATTTAAAGCTAAATACTTACCTGTAAAATAAATCCTAATATAGCTACAATATAAATTACATTTATATTATAGCTATTTTAGGATTAATATTTATTTTACAGGTAACTTTGTATTTATTTTAACCAGGTACAATAGCTATTAAATAGTTAAGAACTATTTAATAGTTACCTAGTTAAAATAATTACAAATTTACCTGTAAAATAAATCCTAACCTAAGATATAATTAAACCTAACACTACCCTATCAATAAAATAATTAAATAAACTACCTACAATTACCTACAATTAACCTAACACTACACTATCAATAAATTAATTAAACACAATTGCTACAAATAAATACAATTAAATAAACTATCTAAAGTACAAAAAATAAAAAAGAACTAAGTTACAGAAAATAAAAAAATATTTACAAACATAAGAAACATATTACAACAATTTTAAACTAATTACACCTACTCTAAGCCCCCTAATAAAATAACAAAGACCCCCAAAATAAAAAATTCCCTACCCTATTCTAAATTTAAAAAGTTACAAGCTCTTTTACCTTACCAGCCCTGAACAGGGCCCTTTGCGGGGCATGCCCCAAGAAGTTCAGCTCTTTTGCCTGTAAAAGAAAACATACAATACCCCCCCCCCAACATTACAACCCACCACCCACATACCCCTAATCTAACCCAAACCCCCCTTAAATAAACCTAACACTAAGCCCCTGATGATCTTCCTACCTTGTCTTCACCATGCCAGGTTCACCGATCCGTCCTGGCTCCAAGATCTTCATCCAACCCAAGCGGGGGTTGGCGATCCATAATCCGGTGCTCCAAAGTCTTCCTCCTATCCGGCAAGAAGAGGACATCCGGACCGGCAAACATCTTCTCCAAGCGGCATCTTCTATGTTCTTCCATCCGATGACGACCGGCTCCATCTTGAAGACCTCCAGCGCGGATCCATCCTCTTCTTCCGACGACTAGACGACGAATGATGGTTCCTTTAAGGGACGTCATCCAAGATGGCGTCCCTCGAATTCCGATTGGCTGATAGGATTCTATCAGCCAATCGGAATTAAGGTAGGAATTTTCTGATTGGCTGATGGAATCAGCCAATCAGAATCAAGTTCAATCCGATTGGCTGATCCAATCAGCCAATCAGATTGAGCTCGCATTCTATTGGCTGTTCCGATCAGCCAATCAGATTGAGCTCGCATTCTATTGGCTGATCGGAACAGCCAATAGAATGCGAGCTCAATCTGATTGGCTGATTGGATCAGCCAATCGGATTGAACTTGATTCTGATTGGCTGATTCCATCAGCCAATCAGAAAATTCCTACCTTAATTCCGATTGGCTGATAGAATCCTATCAGCCAATCGGAATTCGAGGGACGCCATCTTGGATGACGTCCCTTAAAGGAACCGTCATTCGTCGTCTAGTCGTCGGAAGAAGAGGATGGATCCGCGCTGGAGGTCTTCAAGATGGAGCCGGTCGTCATCGGATGGAAGAACATAGAAGATGCCGCTTGGAGAAGATGTTTGCCGGTCCGGATGTCCTCTTCTTGCCGGATAGGAGGAAGACTTTGGAGCACCGGATTATGGATCGCCAACCCCCGCTTGGGTTGGATGAAGATCTTGGAGCCAGGACGGATCGGTGAACCTGGCATGGTGAAGACAAGGTAGGAAGATCATCAGGGGCTTAGTGTTAGGTTTATTTAAGGGGGGTTTGGGTTAGATTAGGGGTATGTGGGTGGTGGGTTGTAATGTTGGGGGGGGGGGTATTGTATGTTTTCTTTTACAGGCAAAAGAGCTGAACTTCTTGGGGCATGCCCCGCAAAGGGCCCTGTTCAGGGCTGGTAAGGTAAAAGAGCTTGTAACTTTTTAAATTTAGAATAGGGTAGGGAATTTTTTATTTTGGGGGTCTTTGTTATTTTATTAGGGGGCTTAGAGTAGGTGTAATTAGTTTAAAATTGTTGTAATATGTTTCTTATGTTTGTAAATATTTTTTTATTTTCTGTAACTTAGTTCTTTTTTATTTTTTGTACTTTAGATAGTTTATTTAATTGTATTTATTTGTAGCAATTGTGTTTAATTAATTTATTGATAGTGTAGTGTTAGGTTAATTGTAGGTAATTGTAGGTAGTTTAATTATTTTATTGATAGGGTAGTGTTAGGTTTAATTATATCTTAGGTTAGGATTTATTTTACAGGTAAATTTGTAATTATTTTAACTAGGTAACTATTAAATAGTTCTTAACTATTTAATAGCTATTGTACCTGGTTAAAATAAATACAAAGTTACCTGTAAAATAAATATTAATCCTAAAATAGCTATAATATAAATGTAATTTATATTGTAGCTATATTAGGATTTATTTTACAGGTAAGTATTTAGCTTTAAATAGGAATCATTTATTTAATAAGAGTTAATTTATTTCGTTAGATAAAAATTATATTTAACTTAGGGGGGTGTTAGTGTTAGGGTTAGACTTAGCTTTAGGGGTTAATACATTTATTAGAATAGCGGTGAGCTCCGGTCGGCAGATTAGGGGTTAATAATTGAAGGTAGGTGTCGGCGATGTTAGGGAGGGCAGATTAGGGGTTAATACTATTTATGATAGGGTTAGTGAGGCGGATTAGGGGTTAATAACTTTATTATAGTAGCGCTCAGGTCCGCTCGGCAGATTAGGGGTTAATAAGTGTAGGTAGGTGTCGGCGACGTTGTGGGGGGCAGATTAGGGGTTAATAAATATAACATAGGGGTCGGCGATGTTAGGGGCAGAAGATTAGGGGTACATAGGGATAACGTAGGTGGCGGCGATTTGCGGTCGGAAGATTAGGGGTTAATTATTTTAAGTTGCTTGCGGCGACGTTGTGTGGGGCAAGTTAGGGGTTAATAAATATAATATAGGGGTCGGCGGGGTTAGGGGCAGCAGATTAGGGGTACATAAGTATAACGTAGGTGGCGGTCGGCAGATTAGGGGTTAAAAATTTTAATCGAGTGGCGGCGATGTGGGGGGACCTCGGTTTAGGGGTACATAGGTAGTTTATGGGTGTTAGTGTAGTTTAGGGTACAGTAGTTAAGAGCTTTATGAACCGGCGTTAGCCAGAAAGCTCTTAACTCCTGCTTTTTTCAGGCGGCTGGAATCTTGTCGTTAGAGCTCTAACGCTCACTTCAGAAACGACTCTAAATACCAGCGTTAGAAAGATCCCATTGAAAAGATAGGCTACGCAAATGGCGTAGGGGGATCTGCGGTATGGAAAAGTCGCGGCTGTAAAGTGAGCGTTAGACCCTTTAATCACTGACTCCAAATACCAGCGGGCGGCCAAAACCAGCGTTAGGAGCCTCTAACGCTGGTTTTGACGGCTACCGCCGAACTCTAAATCTAGGCCTAAGTGTCTCAGGTACTATGGCGGATTAAGGTGTGGGCAACAGGGCAGAGATAGACTGGCTACTGTCACAGTGACAGTCAGTGCTATTTATTAGCAGTCAGAAAGAAAAAAGCAAAGCACACAATGCCTGGAGTTAAACTTCATTATGATAGATTTACATACAATTTTCTATAAGGAGCCGGCAGATGGTGTGCTCCATCGCTTTGCACTCTAAGCACCTATAATGTGTTAAACTGTGTATTCACTGTAAATATTTCCCATTCCAATGTTCTGCACATAGCAGAATATCTAATAATAATTGTATAGCACACAACCTCAAACTTAATCGACTCATGGCACTGATAAGAGGTATTACTATTACCCAACTTAATGGTACTCATTTTACCATCCTCGGAAGGATGAAAGGCTGAGTGGACCCTGCCAGGATCGAACCTGCAACCCTTGGGTTGTCACAGAACTCTGTAATAGTGCATTAGTACGATGAGATATTTTATTTAGCTGTTACGTATTAATAAAAATATATACCTATGTATACTGTATCTGTATATATCTATATATAATCATCTATATATTTCAAAATACCATAAGATATATGTAGAAATATGTATTTATAAATAAATAAAACATAATCTGTAGTGAAATATTCATATTTTAATGTCGGGTTAGCACACTTGCGAATATGCAATTGGGTTTGCCGCAAGTAGGGTATATCCACTTTTCTTGCTCCATTGACTTCTATGGGTGAATAGGTTATCCCATGCGCAATATTCTACATTACGTTTGTTTTTTTTTAATTTTTATTTATATTTATGCAATATTCATGTTTGTTATACTGTGTATTTAATGTAATTATTTCACATTCCAATGTTCTGCACATAGCAGTATATGTTCTATCTATTTTTAAATAGACATTCCTATATATATATATATATATATATATATATATATATATATATATATATATATATATATATACTCTCTCTCTCTCTCTCTCTCTCTCTCTCTCTCTCTCTCTCTCACTCTCTCTCTCTATATATATATATATAGGTATACATATATATTGTACCAAAATACCATCAGATATCTAGAAATTAGTATTTATGAATAAATAGAACATATTCTTGTATTAGAATGTGAAATATTCATATTTTCATGTCGGATTAGCACACTTGAGAAAATGTGATTGGGTTTGCGCAGGAGTATTTTTTCTTTCACTTTTCTTTCTCCATTGACTTGCATGGGGTAATATGTTAACGCGGTTGCGACAGTTTAACTTAGGATTTTTAGGGTTAACGCTGGTGTCAAAACTTTTTACTTTCTACTTGTTATACGCGCGGTGCCTGACAGCATAATACGTTTATTTCTAGTGGTATCAGCCCACGAGCAGGAGCTTTAAATAGCGCTCCACTTATAATATAGCGCTGAATGTACTGGGATTCAGCTGTTCATTCTGGGATGAAGCAAGTGCAATCTTCCTTCTGTTAGCTAAGTGTGACGCATACAGTTAGAAGGTAATACATTTATAGAGCATAACAAGAGAAGGGATCATTATAATTAAATGTTACTTAGACTGTTCCTAAAAAGTAGCATGAAAATGCTCCAAGCTAATACTGTATATACTTTCTTTACAGTAATGCTTGCTCAGCAACAAAGAGAATATGTTCAAATTCTAGGTTAATATTTCATTATATTTTTTGCAAATATCTTCTAAAAAACTATTTACTTGCTAAACAGAATTCATAGCTAGGACAGCTATTGTCTAGCATGATGAAGCAGAATACTAGCTCTTCCATACAAACACAAACAGTATAAGTAGTGTGGCATCCAATCATAGTTTAAGAATTATAAATAGTGTAGCAAAAAAAGGTATATTATACTGCAAATTATTTAGCAAAGTAGCTTCTATAAAAATGTCAATGATGACCAATCAACAAGATTTACCAGTCTGTCCCTCATATACGTTTTATTAGACTAGTATCCCAAATTTAGTACTGGATTGCATGCAGCCCAAATCAATGTATGGTTTTGCCGCTGACTCCACAATGAGCGTCACAACTCACAGGGCGCCCACACAAAGAGGCTGCAGTGGCAGTGCTGGTCCATTGCCCTACTACAAGACATATGAATTGAACAGCACTGCAGCCTCGATATGTGGGCGGATGACTTGAGGCTGCATGAGAAGTACCTAGGGCCTTTGAACAAAGTGCAGAGAAGGAAGAAGTTATGGTGGGTTGCTAAGACTGCACATTTGCCAACTGCACCAGAGTGTGGTAAACCCTCGCACCTGCCTTAGTGTTGCCCTGGCTGCTGCTAACAGTAGTAGACGAGCCAATAACAATATGTCATTCACTTTTTCATGAAGTACAGTTATAGTTATCTTTATCTTTACCAGTGATAGCCAACTTCCTAACACATGGGGCCGCATATCAAAAGTTTAGAAGCCATAAGGACTGTAAGTAAATTTATGGCTATTAAACACACAAAATAATGTATTTCCTAAAAATTTCCAGTTGCAAAGGACCAGATTTAGATAATTTTGCAGGGAATCGTACCCCTTCTGCCATTTTCCCCTCCAGAAGGCTATTTTGATTTGAAGCCACCTTGTTTGTCCACCAGATGATCCCAAAGAACAGTTTTAGTTCTGCTTTTTGCCATGGTGCATAGTGCAGAGGGGCATACGTGGGCCAGGGAACGCCAGTTAGTCTAGTTCATTTAATAATATTTTACAACATAGGGCACATGCTGACAAATTTGTTATTTCTAAAATTTTCTCTGTAGCTCTGAAACTGGAAAATATATTCAATTTTGATTCTTTGAGTGAAAAAGTAGATGCAATTATGGAGATAATAGACTTTGTTGTACGTTTGTGTCTTTAACATCAAGTAAATTAAGTTATTATATAATAATCTTTACACTATAATGGCTTGGGTCTTTATATTTGGTACTCTTGATTTATACCCAAAACCTATATTTTAAGAAGAATGTTTATATTTTTGCCAATAACATTTCTTAATTTAGACTCTAAAGTCAATACTTGCTCTTTAAAAAACAAAACAAAAACAGAAAAAAAAGCTAATGTTTTCAATTGTGGTAATGCAATGATAATAATAATACATAATCAGTGAGTCTGGTCTAGTCTGTTACTTGTAACATTTCATAAGACAGACGACAAAATCAATCTCCAGATATATTATGTCCAGACTGGTTGGTTTGTGTAATGTGCATGTGCAAGTTTAATATAGTCTTCATATAATTTTATTATAACAATGTTGTATTGCACATAGATTCTAATGATTCCCTTATCCAAGCACAAGTGAAGCCAGTCACAGTGACTGAGTGTCTGACTTGCACAGGCAGAAAAGTTGCCTGGTATCCAGTGTTCAGCCGGACAGTCCAATATTTTAACAAGCTGTCCATTAAAACTTCACAAAAGTACTGTCCTGTTTTTTTAAAGTCCCTGAGTGTTAGCTAAAAATAAAAGACCTCCTAAGTCAAAATGCATTACAAATATGAATTAGAAAGAAGTGAGGTGCAGTCAAGAGGGTCAAATAACTTCTGTTTGTATATGTTACTGGAGGCCAAAGAAGTAAAATGATTGATTTGCAGCTAGGGGTAAAATTACTGCTCATTTGTGAAAAATATACGTCATGGCATGTATATAAGGGCTAAGGTAGCACTTTTGGGGGGGCATTGTGTGACCCCACCTACCATTGTGCCCAGTCACTGACTGAGTTTAGTATTTTTGTGGAAGAGAGCTGCTAACCCTACCAGGCAGGCAATTAGGATCTGGCATGTTAAGGGTGTTTGAGGGCAGAACTGAGAAACACTGATATCTGTTATACATTGAATGTTTACTTTAGATGCATCAGTGCAACAAATAATGAAAGGGCAACTTACAGAGTGCCCCCTACCAAAGCTCCAGGTACCCTCAAAGGTTCATGTACCACAGGTTAAAAAACAAGGCTATGAACTATATTGTCACAATCTGACATATATTGAGTTCTCTGATGAAGAGCATACGCAAAACGCTTCAGTTCTATGGGAGCATATCTCTAAATTGTTTGTTCCTCACACAATAAATCGTTGGTTTAAACTATAAAGTAAGGATTCATTCTTCTTTTATTTGCATATATATTGAGATGACTTAGTGGAGAAGAGTAATAATGCTCAATATAAACAGAAGAAAAAGAATTGCACTAAGAATCTGACACTAGATAGATATTATCTTATTGTTATATATATCTCTCTCTCCTCACCAGAAGAATACAAAATAAAAAATATGTCATATAAATGCAAAGATATAAAATATCCTATATAATAAAAGGCCAAGTTTGTCCGAAGCTGTCATGCACAGTAGAGACAGCACGAGGACAAACACACCTAGCCTTTGAGTCCCTAGCTGATCTGTGGCAGAAGTGGGAGTGGCCGGGCATGAGTGGGGGTGTGACCGGCCTGAAGGGGGCATGGTCGGGCGTGAATGGTCCTGAAGGGGCGTGGCCGGGGTGAAGGGGTGTGGTCGCACCTGGCCGGGGTGAAGGGGGCATGGCCGGGTACGGTCGCGCGAGAGAGGGGAGAGAGATAGAGAGGGGAGAGAGATAGAGAGGGGAGAGAGATAGAGAGGGGAGAAAGATAGAGAGGGGGGAGAGAGTGTGGAGAGAGAGAGGAGAGAGAGAGAGGAGGGGAGAGAGAGAGATGGGGGAGAGAGAAGGGGGGGAGAGAGAGAGTGGGGAGAGAGAGGGGGGAGAGAGAGGGGGAGAGAGAGAGTTAAAGAGGGGAGAGAGAGAGCGCAAAATAGAGGGGGGGAGAGAGCGCAAAAGAGAGGGGGAGAGAGAGCGCAAAAAGAGAGGGGGGGAGAGAGAGCGCAAAAGAGAGGGGGGAAGAGAGAACGCAAAAGAGGGGAGAGAGAGAAAGCACAAAAGAGAGGGGGGAAGAGCGCAAAAAAAGAGGGGGAGAGAGAGCACAAAAGAGAGGGGGGAGAGAGTGCAAAAGAGAAGGGTGGAGAGAGAGTGCAAAAGAGAGGGGGAGAGAGAGCGAAAAAGAGAGGGGGGAGAGAGAGCGCAAAATAGATGGGGGAGAGAGAGCGAAAAAGAGAGGGGGTTGAGAGAGCGCAAAAGAGGGGGGAGAGAGAGAGCTCAAAAGAGAGGGGGTAGAGAGAGCACAAAAGAGAAGGGGAGAGAGAGCTCAAAAGAGAGGGGGGAGAGAGAGAGCGCAAAAGAGAAGGGGAGAGAGAGAGCATATCTAAAAGTAAGGACTCAGGGGGGAGAGAGAGAGAGGGGGGGAGAGAGAGGGGTGGAGAGAGAGAGTTAAAGAGGGGAGAGAGAGAGCGCAAAATAGAGGGGGGGAGAGAGCACAAAAGAGAGGGGGAGAGAGAGCGCAAAAGAGAGGGGGGAGAGAGAGCGCAAAAAAGAGGGGGGAAGAGAGAACGCAAAAGAGGGGAGAGAGAGAAAGCACAAAAGAGAGGGGGGAAGAGCGCAAAAAAGAGGGGGAGGGAGAGCACAAAGAGATGGGGGAGAGAGTGCAAAAGAGAAGGGTGGAGAGAGAGTGCAAAAGAGAGGGGGAGAGAGAGCGCAAAAGAGAGGGGGGAGAGAGAGCGCAAAATAGATGGGGGAGAGAGAGCGCAAAAGAGAGGGGGTTGAGAGAGCGCAAAAGAGGGGGGAGAGAGAGAGCTCAAAAGAGAGGGGGTAGAGAGAGCGCAAAAGAGAAGGGGAGAGAGAGCTCAAAAGAGAGGGGGGAGAGAGAGAGTGCAAAAGAGAAGGGGAGAGAGCATATCTAAAAGTAAGGACTCAGGGGGGAGAGAGAGAGAGGGGGGAGAGAGAGGGGGGAGAGAGAGGGGTGGAGAGAGAGAGTTAAAGAGGGGTGGAGAGAGAGCGCAAAAGAGAGGGGGGAGAGAGAGCGCAAAAGAGAGGGGGGAGAGAGAGCACAAAGTAGAGGGGGAGAGAGAGCGCAAAAGAGAGGGGGGAGAGAGAGCGCAAAATAGATTGGGGAGAGAGCGCAAAAGAGAGGGGGAGAGAGAGAGCGCAAAAGAGGGGGGAGAGAGAGAGCGCAAAAGAGAGGGGGAGAGAGAGAGCGCAAAATATAGGGGGGGGGGGGAGAGAGCTCAAAAGAGAGGGGGTAGAGAGAGCGCAAAAGAGAAGGGGAGAGAGAGCTCAAAAGAGAGGGGGGAGAGAGAGAGAGCAAAAGAGAAGGGGAGAGAGAGAGCATATCTAAAAGTAAGGACTCAGGGGGGGAGAGAGAGAGAGGGGGAGAGAGAGGGGGGAGAGAGAGGGATGGAGAGAGAGAGTTAAAGAGGGGTGGAGAGAGAGCGCAAAAGAGATGGGGGAGAGAGAGCACAAAGTAGAGGGGGAGGAGAGAGCACAAAAGAGAGGGGGAGAGAGACAGCAAAAGAGAGAGGGGGAGAGAGACAGCAAAAGAGAGGGGTGAGAGAGACAGCAAAAGAGAGGGGGGAGAGAGACAGCAAAAGAGAGGGGGGGAGAGAGACAGCAAAAGAGAGAGGGGGAGAGAGACAGCAAAAGAGAGGGGGAGAGAGACAGCAAAAGAGAGAGGGAGAGAGACAGCAAAAGAGAGGGAGAGAGAGACAGCAAAAGAGAGAGGGGGAGAGAGAGACAGCAAAAGAGAGGGGGGGAGAGAGACAGCAAAAGATAGAGGGGTGAGAGACAGCAAAAGAGAGGGGGGAGAGAGACAGCAAAAGAGAAGGGGGAGAGAGACAGCAAAAGAGAGAGGGGGAGAGAGACAGCAAAAGAGAGGGGAGAGAGGGGGGAGAGAGCGCAAAAGAGATGGGGAGAGAGAGCGCAAATGAGATGGAGGAGAGAGAGAGCGCAAAAGAGAGGGGGACAGAGAGAGAACAAAAGAGAGGGGGGGGAGAGAGAGAGCACAAAAGAGAGGGGGGGAGAGAGAGCGCAAAGAGAGGGGGAGAGAGAGAGCACAAAAGAGAGGGGGAGAGAGAGAGCTCAAAAGAGAGGGGGAGAGAGAGAGAGCAAAAGAGTGGGGGGAGAGAGAGCACAAAAGAGAGGGGGGGAGAGAGAGCGAAAAAGAGAGGGGGGGAGAGAGAGAGCGCAAAAGAGAGGGGGAGAGAGACAGCAAAAGAGAGAGGGGGAGAGAGACAGCAAAAGAGAGGGGGAGAGAGCGCAAAAGAGAGGGGAAGAGAGAGCACAAAAGAGAGGGGGGAAGAGAGAGCACAAAGAGGGGGGAGAGAGCGCAAAATAGAGGGGGGGAGAGCGCAAAAGAGTGGGGGGAGAGAGAGTGAAAAAGAGAGGGGGGAGAGCGCAAAAGAGAGGGGAGAGAGAGCGCAAAAGAGAGGGGAGAGAGAGCACAAAAGAGAGGGGGAGAGAGAGAGCACAAAAGAGAGGGGGAGAGATAGCGCAAAAGAGAGGGGAGAGAGGGGGGAGAGAGCGCAAAAGAGATGGGGGAGAGAGAGAGCGCAAATGAGATGGAGGAGAGAGAGAGCGCAAAAGAGAGGGGGAGAGAGAAAGCGCAAAAGAGAGGGGGACAGAGAGAGAACAAAAGAGAGGGGGGAGAGAGAGAGCACAAAAGAGAGGGGGGAGAGAGAGCGCAAAAGAGAGGGGGAGAGAGAGAGAGCACAAAAGAGAGGGGGAGAGAGCTCAAAAGAGAGGGGGGAGAGAGAGAGAGCAAAAGAGTGGGGGGAGAGAGAGCACAAAAGAGAGGGGGGAGAGCGCAAAAGAGAGGGGGGAGAGAGAGCGCAAAAGAGAGGGGGAGAGAGAGCGCAAAAGAGAGGGGGGAAAAGAGCGCAAAAGAGAGGGGAAAGAGAGAGCGCAAAAGAGAGGGGGAGAGAGAGAGGGGGAGAGAGCGCAAAAGAGATGGGGGGAGAGAGAGAGTGCAAATGAGATGGAGGAGAGAGAGAGCGCAAAAGAGAGGGGGAGAGAGAGAGAGCAAAAGAGAGGGGGAGAGAGAGAGCGCAAAAGAGAGGGGGGAGAGAGAACGCAAAAGAGAGGGGGAGAGAGAGAGCGCAAAAGAGAGGGGGGAGAGAGAGAGCTCAAAATAGAGGGTGAGAGAGAAAGCTCAAAAGAGAGGGGGAGATAGAGATCAAAAGTGAGGGGGGAGAGAGAGAGCACAAAAGAGAGGGGGAGGGAGAACAGAAGAGGGTGAATAGAGAGAGCAGAAGAGGGGAATAGAGAGAGGGAGAGAGAGACAGCAAAAGAAAGAGGGGGAGAGAGACAGCAAAAGAGAGGGGGGAGAGAGAGAGCAAAAAAAAGAGGGGGGAGAGAGACAGCAAAAGAGAGGGGGGAGAGAGACAGCAAAAGAGAGGGGGAGAGAGACAGCAAAAGAGAGAGGGGGGAGAGAGACAGCAAAGAGAGGGGTGAGAGAGACAGCAAAAGAGAGGGGGGAGAGAGACAGCAAAAGAGAGGGGGGAGAGAGACAGCAAAAGAGAGAGGGGGAGAGAGACAGCAAAAGAGAGGGGGAGAGAGACAGCAAAAGAGAGGGGGGAGAGAGAGACAGCAAAAGAGAGGGAGAGAGAGACAGCAAAAGAGAGAGGGGGAGAGAGAGACAGCAAAAGAGAGGGGGGAGAGAGACAGCAAAAGATAGAGGGGTGAGAGACAGCAAAAGAGAGGGGGGAGAGAGACAGCAAAAAAGAAGGGGGAGAGAGACAGCAAAAGAGAGAGGGGGAGAGAGACAGCAAAAGAGAGGGAAGAGAGAGCACAAAAGAGAGGGGGAAGAGAGAGCGCAAAAGAGAGGGGGGAGAGAGACAGCAAAAAGAGAGAGGGGGAGAGAGACAGCAAAAGAGAGGGGGGAGAGAGACAGCAAAATAGAGGGGGGAGAGAGACAGAAAAAGAGAGGGAGAGAGAGACAGCAAAAGAGAGAGGGGGGAGAGAGACAGCAAAAGAGAGAGGGGGGGAGAGAGACAGCAAAAGAGAAGGGGGAGAGAGACAGCAAAAGAGAGAGGGGGAGAGAGACAGCAAAAGAGAGGGGGGAGAGAGCGCAAAAGAGAGGGGAAGAGAGAGCACAAAAGAGAGGGGGAAGAGAGAGCGCAAAAGAGAGGGGGGAGAGAGGCAGCAAAAGAGAGAGGGGGGAGAGAGACAGCAAAAGAGAGGTGGGAAGAGAGACAGCAAAAGAGAGGGGGGAGAGAGACAGCAAAAGAGGAGGGAGAGAGAGACAGCAAAAGAGAGAGGGGGAGAGAGACAGCAAAAGAGAGGGGGGGAGAGAGACAGCAAAAGATAGAGGGGTGAGAGACAGCAAAAGAGAGGGGGGAGAGAGACAGCAAAAGAGAGAGGGGGAGAGAGACAGCAAAAGAGAGGGGGGAGAGAGCGCAAAAGAGAGGGGAAGAGAGAGCACAAAAGAGAGGGGGGAAGAGAGAGCGCAAAGAGGGGGGAGAGAGTGCAAAATAGAGGGGGGGAAGAGCGCAAAAGAGAGGGGGGAGAGAGAGCGCAAAAGAGAGGGGGAGAGAGCGCAAAAGAGAGGGGTGGAGAAAGAGCGCAAAAGAGTGGGGGGAGAGAGAGTGAAAAAGAGAGGGGGGAGAGCGCAAAAGAGAGGGGAGAGAGAGCGCAAAAGAGAGGGGAGAGAGTGCACAAAAGAGAGGGGAGAGAGAGAGCACAAAAGAGAGGGGGAGAGATAGCGCAAAAGAGGGGAGAGAGGGGGGAGAGAGCGCAAAAGAGATGGGGAGAGAGCGCAAATGAGATGGAGGAGAGAGAGAGCGCAAAAGAGAGGGGGAGAGAGAAAGCGCAAAAGAGAGGGGGGAGAGAGAGCGCAAAAGAGAGGGGGGAGAGAGAGCGCAAAAGAGAGGGGGAGAGAGAGCGCAAAAGAGAGGGGGGAAAAGAGCGCAAAAGAGAGGGAAAGAGAGAGCGCAAAAGAGAGGGGGGAGAGAGAGAGGGGGAGGAGAGGCGCAAAAGAGATGGGGGAGAGAGCGCAAATTAGATGGAGGAGAGAGAGAGCGCAAAAGAGAGGGGAGAGAGAGAGAGCAAAAGAGAGGGGGAGAGAGAGAGCGCAAAAGAGAGGGGGGAGAGAGAACGCAAAAGAGAGGGGGAGAGAGAGAGCGCAAAAGAGAGGGGGGAGAGAGAGTGCTCAAAAGAGATGGGGGAGAGAGAGCTCAAAAGAGAGGGAGAGAGAAAGCGCAAAAGAGAGGGGGAGAGAGAGAGAGCAAAAGAGAGGGGAGAGAGAGAGCGCAAAAGAGAGGGGGGAGAGAGAACGCAAAAGAGAGGGGAGAGAGAGAGCGCAAAAGAGAGGGGGAGAGAGTGCAAAAGAGAGGGGGGGAGAGGAGAGAGCTCAAAGAGAGGGTGAGAGAGAAAGCTCAAAAGAGAGGGGGAGATAGAGATCAAAAGTGAGGGGGGATGAGAGGAGAGCGCAAAAGAGAGGGGGGAGGGAGAGAGCGCAAGGGGTGGGACCGCTGTACTGCAAAAAATGGCCCGTGTTGAACGGGCTTTAGGACTAGTATAATATAAATGCACACTTCTCATATGCTTATTATAAGCTTCTTGGGTATTTGTAATATGCCTTATGTTGTTGTTGTACCATCAAAACATAGATATAGATTTATATATAATATACATGCACACTTCTCATATGCTTATTATAAAGTTTCTCGAGTATTTGTAATATGCCTTATGTTGTTGTACCATCAAAATATAGATAGTAATAGGTCTACTACAAAAATAGTTGGAATATGAAAAAATATATAACGGTAAAAAAACACAAATAATGTACAGATATAAGAAGTCGAAAATACTATAATCCTAAATTCTTAAAAAACTATTTGAAACTATAAGGAACTAAGACAAAATGGAACTCGATATTGCAGCTCCTGATGTTGAAAATAACAACTGTGTTTGAAGATAACTGTGTTTAACAGTGTTTTACAGTACTTGGTAAAGTTACCCATATGCAGGGTTTGACGTATATGGTCTGGATGAACTGTCTATAAAAAACCTCCGGTTTATATGAAGACCCAAAGGAGATAATTTGAAAAAGGTATATGAGTCTCTTGGTGGCTTATATGTAAGTTTTCCTTATTATTAACAAATATAATTGTGGTGCCGTATCCGTGCCGCCTTTATTCAGCCAGTTGTTCCAGGACCTTTGCTCAGGTGTGATGACAAGAAAAAGAAAAGAAGAAAGAGGTACACAGGGTGAGACTCAAGTGAAGAATTTTATTGCAAGTTACTGCACACGCAGAACAAATTGCACTTACTAGATTTAAAATTAAACAGGCATTCAAGTGGAGCGCTGTGTTCCTACAGCTACCTTGTCTCACACGACATGCATAGATGGTCTGCCTTATCAATGCTGCAATCAGAGTCCGGGGAGGTTTCCGGATCCTTTTCCAAAACTCTGTGTAGCTCGTGGGGACAAGTAGACTTGTAAGTTCCTAACACCTCCAGGTGATATGCAGAGCCTAACGCGTTTCCCCCAATCTGCGGCCGGGCTTCTTCAAGAGGCAAGTTTAAAAGACTGATATCTCAGATATTGCGCCTTTTCAATTTAAAGGCATATTGTCGAATCATAGTAGAGAGGTGTGTTTCTGTGACCAATCTGTTACTTCAGAAGTGTTATGTAGTCAAATAGTACAGCAGATTGCAAAAAGCATTAATGTAAGCTTACAAGCCAGCCTATTTTTGGTTCAGCACACTGAATAGTGCCTGCTAACCAAGGTAGGGTGATCTTCAAGGGGTTAGTGTAAGGTTTTGTTAAGGGGCGATTGGGTGGGTTTTAGAGTAGGGTTGGTTGTGTGGGTGGTGGGTTTTAATGTTGGAGGGGGGAATTTGTACTTTCTTTGTACAGGTAAAAGAGCTGATTACTTTGGGGCAATGCCCCGCAAAAGGCCCTTTTAAGGGCTATTTGTAATTTAGTGTAGAGTAGGGCTTTTTTTATTTTGGGGGGGCTTTTTATTTTGTTAGGGGGATTAGATTAGGTGTAATTAGTTTTAAAATCTTGTAATGATTTTATTATTTTCTATAATTTAGTGTGCTTTTTTTCGTACTTTAGATAATTTTATTTAATTGTAATTAATTGTATTTAGTTTTGGTAATTAATTTAATTATAGTCTAGTGTTAGGTGTTAGTGTAACTTAGGTTAGGTTTTATTTTACAGGTAAATTTGTCTTTATTTTAACTAGGTAGTTATTAAATTGTTATTAACTATTTAATAACTATTGTACCTAATTAAAATAAATACAAAGTTGCCTGTAAAATAAAAATAAACCCTAAGCTAGCTACAATGTAACTATTAGTTATATTGTAGCTAGTTTATGGTTTATTTTATAGGTAAGTATTTAGTTTTAAATAGGAAATATTTAGTTATTGTAGTAATTTTATTTAGATTTATTTAAATTATATTTAAGTTAGGGGGTGTTAGGGTTAGGGTTAGCGTTAGACTTAGATTTAGGGGTTAATAAACTTTATTATAATGGCGGGCGACGTTGGGGGCGGCAGATTAGGGTTAATAAATGTAGGTAGGTTGCGGCGACATAGGGGGCGGCAGATTAGGGGTTAATAAATAAAATGTAGGTGTCGGCGATGTTGGGGGCAGCAGATTAGGGGTTAATAATATAATGCAGGTGGCGGCGATGTCGGGGGCGGCAGATTAGGGGTTAATAAGTGTAAGATTAGGGGTGTTTAGACTCGGGGTTCATGTTAGGGTGTTAGGTGTAGAAATAAATTTTATTTCCCCATAGGAATCAATGGGGCTGCGTTAGGAGATTTACGCTGCTTTTTTGCAGGTGTTAGGTTTTTTTTTTAGCCGGCATTCCCCCATTGATTTCCTATGGGAGAAATCGTGCACGAGCACGTTTTACCTGCCTTACCGCTAACGTAAGCAGCGCTGGTATTGAGGTGAGATGTGGACAAAATTTTGCTCTTTGCTCACTTTTTTTGCTGCTAATGCTGGGTTTGTAAAAACCCGTAATACCAGCGTTGTCTGCAAGTGAGCGGTGAGCATAAACTGCTCGTTAGCACCGCACCCCTGTTAACGCAAAACTCGTTAATCTAGGTGCTAATGTTTTAAAACATTTTATGATTGCCACTATTGCTTGGATAAAATTATGTATTCATCCCCTGCAAATGAGTTAGACACAAAGTTGTCAATCAGCCAGTTTCTCCTGAAATGACTTTTCGCTTTTTGCCAAATTGGTTGGTAGTGTTTTTTAGGTGCAAAATCCGATTTTGTTTTCTAAAGCCTGCAACAAAAACTTCAAAAATACCCTCTACGTGTGTTAATTACTGATAGACAATAGCCAATTCCCACCTCTTAAGGTTACTGTAAAGTTGTGTTCAAGTAACCCCTTTGTTCACTGTTAGGTGTCCCCCCAGGGGGGTAAGTGTCAGGTCAGGCCGAAGCCACGGGGCCAGTGTACCACCTGAGGCATATGTAGATTATCTGATAAGGGCCCCTTAGAATGACTCAGACCACGCAGCATTATGATCGAAAGCCAATTCTGTTTATTGCACAGTGCAAGCCTTTCTTATAACAGCATACAGGGTTAAGGGGATGACACGTTAGTACCGCGTCATCTTACACAGTTATACAAAGCAAAATACAAGGTAAAACTGGAACATGAGTTTCTCATAACAATAATTACATAGTCATAACAGGCTAACTTCTGCGGAGAGAGCAAGGTTTCTGAACCATCTTATTCTGGGCGTAGGGCCAGGGTACATTGACAAGGCCGAACAGCTAAGGAAACTATCATAACATGCACATAGTTCTCACTACAGAATAAACCAGTATATAAAAAGTCTAATCATTACAACATGGATGCTAATCATCACAAGATGGCTGCGAGGAACAAGATGGCTGCCGTCAGGTTCATATTACCCCTAACATACCATCCTTTTATTCTAACAGAATAACATAAAAATAGACAGGCATAGAAAATTAGTAAAGCCTTTATTATGGTAACAGAACTCTGTGAGAATACTAAAGAGAAAATATTCGCATGTCGTGATATACTTTTTATAGGCTAATTGTCACTGCCATATAGGTACAGTCCCTCCAAACCTTCCATCTATCTTCCAGCCTTCCCAAAACTACTGGTCCACCGGCACAGAGACCCAACCAGCCCCCCATCTACCCCCAAACAACGCTGCATCTTCTATCTCTCCACCTGCATTGCTAGCACCCCCCAATATGTCCAACAGTTCCTTTTCCACAGTAAGCATGACATAGCAACAGCACAAACTGTCTCTTGGTGGCCCTCTGATCACTTTAAGAACAGTCTTTGTCCATTTGAGAGCGCTGCACCTTGACACTTTGCTATAATACAGTTCTCCAACAGTTCATTTGCAGCAGGGGTGCTTATCCACGGTTCTTCCGCAGGGAGATACTGGAAATCTGATGGTTTGTTCATGGGGTAGACAAGGCAACCAGTGGATACCCATGGCAAGCAAACACTCGAGTCACAGGGAGTCTAGGAAGCAAACAGAAACAGTACAGGATGAGTACACACCGCAATACAATCACAATTAGGTCCAAATAAAACGTCACTTTCATCCTATGTCATTTAAAATCAAACAAAACATTGTTGATAGATAATACAAACTAAATACATTGACATTTCTCAGAGAATATTTACAACTTACCTATACACTTTTTAAATGATACTTCATGAATCTACGCAAGTGAAAACCTGTCAGACTTCATCAAGGGCCTGAATGGTTATGCGAAAAACTTATGCTAAGGCCTGCTGCCCTGTAGTAAGAATGGAAAAAAGAAAACAGTCAACTAAAAATAAATGAATTTCTTTACACTGTCACTTTGAACTTCTAAAAATAAAAGAACCTCGTGTTGCTTTATTCTGCATGGCTGCTACCTATAATGTTTATAATTCTCCAACCATGATCCTAATATTCACCAATCTCATCTGATATAAACACTACTAGTTTACTAATTATTTTATGCAACCTAAATTCTCTCACACTCCTGTATGAGGAAAGCATACAAACAGAACATCATTTAAAACTACAAGTTCTTTTAAAGGTAAACACATCTTTATGGTAAGAATTACTCTCTTTGACAAACATCAGGAATGACCAAATTCACTTTGCAGATACCATACTAATTAATAAAAGGGGAAAAATACATTTGCTTTCTAAACCATAATTATGCTATTCCCTAAACAAACATTTCTCTGTATATTTACTATAAACTTCTAGCTTAGACGTGTCCTCCTTATGTTCTAAAGGGTGAAGGGTTCTAAAATATTATGCTATGTTGCAGCATTTTCCTTAAACCTATTTTCTTATACTCAGTGGGCCATTCAATAGGGTACAATACTGCGAAGTTCACAGTTACCTTTATCTAAAGGGTTACTTTGTTAAGCACATAAACTACCATGTGCACTAATACCAATGAAGCATCTGATGTCTTATACCCAATATGATCAATAAATAAAACAAATACAAGAGAATACAAAACAAGCAATATAGGAATTGAGTTAAAACAATACTCCCCTAATTTAATTGGTTGACCCTGTAACAGCATAACAGGACACTCCCATATCGAGCGGTTAAGGCACAGTCCAGAGAAGGATAGTCTTTATGTCCTGAAGACACACATCAGAGGAAACAGTCATGGATTACCCAGATTCAAGGATTAGGCAGCACTCCAGGAGATAGAGTAAAAACCACAGTCTTTATTCTTGCAAATTAAAAATGGAAAGATACACACAAAAAAATGGTGCAGTACAAGCACAGCACAGCACATCAGCAAAAAGGTTTACAAAGAAGGGGAGCGAGGTCCTGACATGTTTCGTGCTGTGCATAATTGGTCAGCTACCTACACACCTCCTAGGCTGTAGCTATGTCACCTCCTATGCATGGATTACCCAGAGTCCAGTTCTGGGGCTGGTACCAGCATGCAAAGCAAAAATGGATCCAAAGATAGTTCAGCAACTTTTTTTTACTGCAGTATGGTGGTTAAAACAAGCTTGACAAAATGTCTTTCATCTTCATCTTTTCTTTCTTTAAAGGTTTACTTGCTTTCAATCTTTAATCCTTTGAAGAGTGCACTTATGGAATTTTGCCTGTACAGATTTTACCTAAATATGGAAACTCAAAAATAATTCAGTTAGTGTATTTCAATCTCTGAAGACAGCTGCATACTCTCATCCTGCAAATACAAATATAGTGTTAAGAACCAAATAGAAAAATAAAACAATTCAATTCCAAAACAATTCCAGGGGGCGCTAAGATATATTATGGCACAGAAAATGCTGACTGATCAGTGCAATATTCAATAATATAACAACATTAATTTTATTATTATAACATATATAGCAATAGTATGTATAGATATATATATATATAAATAATATAATTTATATTAGTGCCTTAACTGAGTCCTTTAATATCAATAGGATCCGGATGTATTTTAATACAAGAATTGTCATTTGTCAGCACCATTGCAGTATTGCACTAGGAGGTGCCCTCTTCTTTGTAATTCGTCTGACAGATTTTTGGAGTTTTTACACCTAGGTACCTCAGCCCCAAAATGGTATTCCACGGGTGTACCAATCTCTCTTTGCAGCCAGCTCAAACTTCCCAAATGTCTTGCCCATAAAGCACAGACAGTGCAGGGTCAAACGCGCATAGCGGTTTTTCTCTTACTACACAGGGGGTATCAGCTGACCCCCTGTTCATTCTTTCTGTTGATTTGGTTATATCGGAGCAAAATTGGTTTGAGCAAGTGGAGCATACAGGCACCAAAACTAACCCCCACAAAAGCATTGCAACGACAGCACCTCTGCAAGGCACTACAGGCCTAAATTTGTGAGTATGGAGTTAATGTGTTATTCTCTTAGAGGACTGGATGGCAGTCATCTTTGGAGTGTCAGACATGGTAAACAAGAACTACCTACAGCTTACATATCGAAATGGGCCGAGGTTTAATGCACAGGTATGCTGATTACATTTACAGGTTAATATAACAAGTGAATACAGTAGTTCTGCCTTCAGTTAGGATACCTTATAAAGTCTGGAGGATAAGGGAACTCTGGGACTGCTTCTATACCTATGTATAGGGGTTAATCTGATGGTTGCCATATTGATATAGCTCTAGTTTGGAACTATCATGGACACTGCAAGTTTTTGCAATATAAGACAGATCTAATATTACTGACAAGATTTCCTTAATCTTGGGGATGCATACCTTTTATCCATAAGGACAGCAACTATAAATGATCAGTTTTTTATACTCCCGGGAGCCCAATTTTCTTTTCTTTCACCTTTTTTTTAGTGACTTGTCACTCAAACAGCACACATATCTTGCTTACAAATGAGATATTAGGCTATTTAAGTTTAGGCTGTTAAGATTTATTTATTTATTTATTATTTATATATTCTGAACCAGTATGAAATTGATTGGAGTACTTAGAGTATTTAGGAATAAATTCTGCTTGGATTTCACAAATTGATCTCTCTCTGTGTTTCGTTCATTTGGTGTCCTTTAACAGGGGTTTACTTGAATTATTTGATATTACCAGTGCAGATCAAGATAGACTTTGGAAATTGCTTTAATCAAGTGATTTTTGACCCTCTTCCTATATTTAATATTTATCTTTTTTTTTTATCTAACTGCACATCACTCTGTAAAATTTGTACAAACAGGGTGATGATGGTATACCTCTTTTCTTAAGATTGGTGCTGTTAGTCAGGTATAATATATATATATATATATATATATATATATATATATATATAAAAGTATATATATATATATATATATATATATATATATATTTCTTTTCTATGCCATGGAGAGTCCACAAATCATTCTAATTACTAGTGGGATATTCACCTCCTGGCCAGCAGGAGGAGGCAAGAGCACCCCTGCAGAGCTGTTAAGTGTCACTTCCCTTACCCATAACCCCCAGTCATTCTCTTTGTCTTGATCACGGGAGCATAGCAAAGAAGGTGTCTGAAGATTTTAATCCTTTAATGGGTTCTTTTCCCTGCAAGCAAGGATTGGGGCTATGCTGTGTCCATGTCAATCTCTTTAGTAATAGTAATGGTGGCTTTTCGCAGTTACAAGGCGGCGAGGTGGTCCTTGCTTTATTTCTAACATCAATGCTTCCCCTCTATAGAAAAGCAGGGTTGGTTACTCTGTCTTTTCATTTTCCAACAGGTCCCTGACAGATGTTGGTAAATCAGTCACACCTAAGAAGCTGTTCCTGCCTTTCCACTGGATCCACAGGTAAGTGCTCTTGCCTTCTAGGTTATGAGAGCAGCACTCTTAATCCTCAGTGGATCATTCATATGGGACTTACTTTATGTATGGGAATTTATTTTTGGGATGCGTTTTATAGCAGGCACTTCAAAATGTGGAACTTAACTTTTATTAAAGACATAAGGGGTTAATGTTTAGCCCTAAATATTGAGGCTGAGTCGGGCTGGACGTTTTTCCGGTGGATTTTTTATCCCTGATTGTAGATCTGTTTTATTTAGACCAAATAGGTCAAGACATTTAAGGGGACAGTTACCTGTGGATTAACGTACGCGCACTTTGAATCCTGTGGTGCAGTTATTTTTTGCATTTGCACTCACGTGACTCTCCTCTCTTTCGCCTTCATTTTTATATCGGCTTGAAGAGCAGAGTGGTGTGCTGCTTGTGAGCTGCTTGTGAGCTGCTTCTAAAAGTGATCCCATTAGTGCTTTGGGGATATATTAATGTAATTTACTTTTCCTGCACATTAGTTATAGTTTTTCAAATGATGTGGGAATTGACACTCTTAATACAATGGACTCAGAACACAATATAGCAACTATTTTTTAAAAATGTTTACTTTGTTTGGAGGCTTAGATAGTGCCTCCTGTGCAATTTTGTTCCACATGTTTAATTAAAACTTTACAGTTTAAAGACAAGATTTCCCCTCCTGAGTCTGTCTCTTAGGATAATGTTGTTCATGCCATGCCTCATCTTTCTCCTCAAAGTCCCATATTGTTTCACATGAAGTGCCCTGCGGTTCCTCTCAACTTCCTCCTGGGGGTGTTTATTTACCAGGGGATTTTGCTGCTCAGATAACATCTGCTGTTTCGGCAACCTTATCAGCCTTTCCTGTTGCTAGGAAGCAAAAGAGGAAATCCAAAAATGTTACTGTTAATAAGGGTTCTGACTCTGCTAAGGCTGCATTAGTCATCCTTTCTGAGTTATCTGATGAGGATGATACATCAGTGGCTTCTGAGGGCGAATTGTCAGATTCTGATACTGTAGTACCCAATTCTGCGGGTTCAGAGGAGATTAATTTCAGATTTATGTTAGAACACCTCCGGGTACTTTTTAAGGAAGTCCTGGCTACTTTGGAAGAATCTGACTCATCTGTAGCTGAGAATCCAAAGAAGTCTAGTAAACTTAACAGGGTATATGATATACCTTTATCTGTGGAAGTGTTTCCAGTTCCAGACCATATGGCAAATATCATAGCTCAGAAATGGAATAAACCATGGATTCCTTTTTCCCCGTCCCCTGTTTGTTTTTGTTTTTTTCCTGTTGCTGACTGTTACGTGACTTATGGAGCATGGTGCCCAAGGTAGAGAGAGCTATCTCTACTCTTGCTAAGAGAACTACTATTCCTATTGAGGATAGTTGTTCTTTCAAGGATCCCATGGATAAGAAGCTTGAGGCTTTTTTAAAGAAGATGTACATTCATCAGGGATTAAAGTGGCAACCTGTTACTAGTATTGCTACAGTTGCGGAGGCAGCATCTTATTGGTGCAATGACTTATCTGATCTAATTTCAGAGGAGACTACTATAGAGGAGATCCAGGACAGGATCAGGGCTCTCAAGCTGGCCAATACTTTTATTTGTGATGCCAACATGCAAGTGCTTAGACTAGGAGCTAAGATTTCTGGTTTCACTGTTCTAGCTTTCAGAGCTCTGTGGTAAATCTTGGTCTGCAGATGTCACAACCAAGTCCAAACTTCTGTCTTTGCCTTATAAGGGCAAAACATTATTTGGTCCGGCTGAGATTATTTCTGAAATTAAAGGTGGAAAGGAATCTTTCCTGCCTCAGGATAAAAAGATTAGACCTAAGGGTCGCCAGAATTAAAATTTTCGTTCCTTTTGTAACTTTAAGGGACAAAAGTCTTCCTCATCTTCTTCCAAGAGGGAACAATCCAAGTCTTCTTGGAGGTCCAGTCATCCTTGGAATAAGGGGAAGCAAGCCAAGAATCCTTCTGCTGATTCTAAATCAGCATTAAGGGGCTGGCCCTGATCCCATCTTGGATCAAGTGGGGGGCAGGCTCTCTTTGTTTTGGCAGGCTTGGATACGCTATGTCCCAGATCCCTATGCCATAGACATAGTATCCCATGGTTACAGAATATGATTCAAATCTTGTCATCCCAGAGGAAGATTTCTCCTATCAAGGTTATCTGCAAACCAGGTAAAGAGAGAAGCCTTCTTAAATTGCGTAAAGGACCTATCTTACCTGGGATTGATTGTTCCAGTTCCCATAGAGGAACAGGGTCTAGGATTCTATTAAAATTTATTTGTGGTTCCCACAAAGGAGGGAACTTTCTGTCCCATCCTAGACTTAAAGTGTCTCAACAAATTCCTCAGGGTTCCGTCCTTCAAAATGGAGACCATTCGTTCCATTCTTCCCTTGGTACAAGAGGGTCAGTTCATGACGACCATAGTTCTAAAGGACGCGTATCTCCATGTTCCCATTCACAGGGATCATCACCAGTATCTGAGGTTTGCTTTCCTATACAATAATTTCCAGTCTGTTGTCCTCCCTTTTGGCCTTGCTACGGCTCCCAGAATTTTCACGAAGGTTCTGGGGGCTCTTTTGGCAGTGGTCAGAGCTCATGGAATTGCTGTGGTGCCTTATCTGGACGACATCTTGGTTCAAGCGTCATCTTTTCAACTAGCAAGATCTCATACAGAGATGTTGTCTGTTCTACGTTCCCATGGGTGGACAGTGAATATGAGAGACCTGGAGCAGTTGGCGAAAGAAGAGTGGTCCAAAATTCCAATAGAGAGGTGTAAGAAACATATTGCTTGTTACAGGAAGAGATTTATTTCAGTATTTTTTTCAAGGAGTGTGCTACAAATATTAAATTGAGGGTGCCAATAGTTTTTGTCCGGTCCATTTTTAGAGTTTGTGTGGAATGTGTCAGATTTTGCTTTCTTTTCTCCACTTTTTTGTGTCATACCAATTTCAACAAAAGAAATAAACATGAGAATGCCTAACAATTTTGTGGGCGAAGTGGTGCATTATCTGACAGAAATGCAGGGGTCCCAATAATTTTAGCCATGACTGTATATATATATATATATATATATATATATATATATATATATATATATATATATATATATATATATAATATATATATATTAAATATATATATATATATATATATATTAAATATATATATATATATATATATATATACATATAAACACATAAATACATATGCACACATATATAGACATATATGTATATGTATGTATCTCAATGTTAAAAACCTTTGCCTGCTTTTTCTTTTTCTAACGCCTTAGATCTCATATCTTTGAGCCTAACTTTTGTGTGCAATATTTTATTTGAATCATTTTTATTAGATGGTGTTATTATGAATGTAAGTGTATTTTGTAATGTTTTTTTTCTGCAACTTTTTTTCCACAAAACAGTTAACCAGAGCTCTGAGGAGGCGGTAATCATTCTAGGGTAAATCATGATTGCTCTCATTCGGTCGCACTTACTTTCAACTTGTAATTCCAGCGTTAAACCTGACGAGCACAAACATCTTATATTGAATGTTATCTTTATAAACTGTAAAGCACGAACCTGCTGCCTTGCAACATTGTCTAGTAAACCTTCAAATGAGATTGGGCCTTTGTCACTGGGTTTTATAGGGGACTCACCTTCATGTGTCCTAAGTCTATATATAGCCATGTTTTTGTGTTTCATAGTGCTTGTGCCTTCATTACTGAACTCATGGTCATGAAGGCTTATTCCAGTTTGCAAATTCTATAATGTAGACGCAAAAACTTGAAACACACTTTCGTGGCCATTGTTGGACAGATGAAGGCACATCTGCTATAAAGCCCAGTCAGCAAGGAACGATCTTGTCTGAGGGTCTATTAGGCAGATACAATGTTGTAAGGCAGCAGTTCCTTTAACAATCTACTGGAACTGCAAAATCCTTTTTGGTGTGCGCTCACCTCACAGTCAGCAAGCTGTGAGAATTAGCCTGCCTTTATAGTACTATACAATATAGTGCCAACTTCATTGTGAGTTGATATATTTATTGTTCTCTGTGTATGCTATGTTTATACAATATTACGCTATGTGGTGCCCTTTTTCTTTGCTTGAATCTTCAGAATGGTTACCAGTGCCTGTATAGTGTGAAGTAGAGCGATGTTACCTTCATTTATTAACTTCCTCTGACTTTGTGTTTTACATCTTACAAGACTTTTTAATGTAAAATTTTGAGGCCTTTTTCCTTTTAGATTTGATATATTTTTTGCTATATACATTTTTTGTTTAAAGTGGTTGTGCGCCCCTTAAAGGCTTAGTCCTTTCTCATATGTGTATATATCTTTTTTTGTTTTTTGATTTCTGTAAAAAAAATAATATTTTTGTAATTCAAGTAGTCCAATTTTAGCAATAATTTATTTTCCAGAATATAATTTTATACTTTCTGAAGTTTAGAGTCTTCCTCTTTCTATTTAAATTAAATTTGTTTCTATTTTTTTTTTTTTTTTACTTTGAAGGTATTTAATCAGGATTTTTTTTATATGAATTCAAGCTTATTAATTAAAGTTATTTCTTATTATGCCACCCTGGATGGCGGTGAATATGCCTTACTTCATTTGTCCTCACATATCACAAACTGACTTATGGAATGGGGGGAGTGGGGGTTGCTATATTAGGATGCTTGTAACTTCTATTTATTATGCATTTATATTACTGAATAGCCTTTTTTACACACTTTTTTACCTCTGCAGTTCTCATTTTCCTGCCTTTGAGTGCACAATTCAATTTTTTATTAATTTCCCCCACTATATTCTGTGAAAATCAGGGAGCGCCTGTAAGAAAGAGAATTATCTTGATATGCTCATCATGATGGATTTTATGAAGACATGGTCCCTAGAGCAACTTCACACAATCAAAAATTTAATCAGACATGCTTGTAAGGATGTTCTGCAACAGACTGGGCTTTGTCCTAGACAATTCCATAGGACAGACTGCAGCAGCTGGCACTTTAACTAGAGATGTTCCTTAAAGGGATACTAAACTCAATTTTTCTTTCATGATTCAAATAGAGCATGACATTTTAAGCACCTTTCTAATATACTCCTATTATTAATTTTTCTTTGTTCTCATGCAATCTTGATTTGAAAAAGCAGTACTGTAAGCATTAGAGGCGGACCATTTTTTGTTCAGCACCTGGGTAGCACTTACTGATTTGTGGCTAAATGTAGCAAACCCATCAGCAAGTGCTACCTAGATGCTGAACTAAAAATGACGACTCCTAACCTTTCATTACTGCTTTTTCAAATCAAGATAACATGAGAACAAAGAAAATTTGATAATAGGAGTAAATTAGAAAGTTGCTTAAAATTGCACGCTCTATCTGAATCACGAAAGAAAAAAAATTGGGGTTAATATCCCTTTAAGACAAGGGTGGAAAACTGTTTGGAGCATGTGTGTGCCCAAATTTGCAAGAATCTTCTAAAAAAATAAGGGTAGTATGGTGATAGCGAGGAGCTGAATGGTGCTAGCTGTGGGCTGTATTTCAGAAGCCCTGAATGCCAAGGTTCACCTTCTCTGTCCCTGCTGGGGTAGGACTTTGATTAGGGCTTTATACAGAAGTGTACTTGAGGCAGATTTGTGAAGGACGTTGGATCTCACTCCATTCACCTTTTTGGATACACCATCAGATACCTTAAGTTATATAATAGATAATGTTAAAAGCTTAAAATAAGAAGAAAGAAACAGATATATTGAAGCTCTTGAAAAGAAAAAAAAAAGCTAAAGAGGAAATCAGTATTAAATCAGCCATTTCCTACATTAAACACATTAAATTAGAGCTGTGACTTGAAGCTTTGACTCAAATCTCAAGCACTTTATATTTAACACTACTTTATAATTAGATGTCACTTTATAAAAGCCCTTCTGGCAAATGCACAGATCTTTATTAAAAGATTTCAAAACTTCATCTGCAGAATGAGACCCAGAAGAATTCCTCACTTTAACCCTTTTCTGTTGACATTTTCTGCACTGAGTGCTCAATATACTGATACACGTCTGCCTAAACAAAACACCCTGCGGTTTATATCCAGCAGCAGTGTACATGATATTATTGTGGAAATCTTCATATGAGACACAAAGTGACACTGTACACAAAACAATTCTGCCATCTATATGAAAATGCAGCATTTAATGTTCATATTGTCAATGTTCACTAGTGTATAGGAACTTCTTGCAAATGATTAAATGCTTTTTATGATTCAGATAGAGCATACAATTTAAAAAAACCTTTCAAATTTACGTCTATTATCTCATTTGCTTAGTTCTCTTAGTATCCTTTGCTGAAAAGGATACCTAGGTAAGATGCTTGGAGCTATCTGCTGATTGGTGACTGCATATATATGTATATATATATATTTTACTTCAAAATTAAAAAAAAGTTCCATATGTTTAGTTGCTGCTCATATATATCATATGGATGGCATAAAATTGTGGGGTTCAATGCCCCTTTTATTTTCTGTCAGATAGATTAGGAGTTCTGCCTTATGAGTGAAAAAGCATCGTTATGGCTCTTTTTCACTACTGCTGATATTACAGGTGTTGTAGGTATAGGTATACCGTACACCTTTTTGGCCGTCACGCAACGTAAGTACCGCACTTTTTAAAAAGTCCATTTTCAATGGGACTTCCACAGCCCCGGTATTACGAGTTTGCCTGGCAGGCCAAAAAGTGAGCGGTACAGCCTATAAATACAGGATCTGTACCGCCATCTAAAGTCAGTAGTTATGAGTTTAACGTTAGAAAGCTGTACCATAAAACTCATAACTAAAGTGTTACAAAGTACACTAACACCCATAAACTACCTATTAACCCCTAAACCAAGGCCCTCCCACATTGCAAATACTAAAATAAAATTATTAACCCCTAATCTACCGCTCGGGACATCGTCGCCACTATAATAAACATATTAACCCCTAAACCGCCGCACTCCCGCATCGCAACCCCTAATCTGCTGCCCCCAATGTTGTCGCCACCTACATACACTTATTAACCTCTAATTTGCTGTCCCTAACATCGCCGCAACCTACATTACTGTTATTAACCCCTAATCTGCTGCCCCCGATTTCGCAGCCACTATACTAAAGTTATTAACCCCTAAACCTAACATAACCCTAACCCTAACACCCACTAACTTTAACATAATTAAAATAATTCCAAATAAAAATTACAATTAATAGCTAAATTATTCCTATTTAAAACTAAATAAATACTTACCTGTATAATAAAACCTAAGCTAGCTACAATATAACTAATAGTTATATTGTATCTAGCTTATGTTTTATTTTATTTCACAGGTAAGTTTGTATTTATTTTCTCCTACATTGGTGTGTCCGGTCCACGGCTTCATCCTTACTTGTGGGAATATTCTCTTCCCCAACAGGAAATGGCAAAGAGAGCACAGCAAAAGCTACCCATATAGCCCCCCCTCTGGCTCCGCCCCCCAGTCATTCTCTTTGCCGCTCTGAACAAGTAGCATCTCCACGGGGATGGTAAAGAGTATGTGATGTTAGTTGTAGTTTTATTTCTTCTATCAAGAGTTTGTTATTTTAAAATAGTGCCGGTTTGTACTATTTACTCTACAACAGAAAGTGATGAAGAGTTCTGTTAAAAGAGGAGTATGATTTTAGCAACAGTAACTAAAATCCATTGCTGTTCCCACGCAGGACTGTTGAGCCCAGAGAACTTCAGTTGGGGGGAACAGTTTGCAGACTTTTCTGCTCCAGGTATGACTAGTCTCTTTTCTAACAAGACATAGTAATGCTAGAAGACTGTCATTTCCCTTTTGGGATCGGTAAGCCATTTTCTTAGACTCATAACAGAATGAAGGCTTATAAATGGGCTATATACTGGTTGACACTATTGTGGGCTAAATCAATTGATTTATATAACATTTATATGATTTTTGGAGTGTTTTGAGACTTGGAAACACTTTTGGGAACGTTTTATTACGCCTGGCAGTTTGTTAGACACCTAATCTAGTCAGGAAGGCCCCTTCACTCTGGTATGCAGAGGGAGGAAGCCTCATTTTCGCGCCTTAATTGCGCAGTTTCTTCTGGAAGCAGTGCATGCAGCTTCATGTGAGAGGGTCCTGTGGCCACAAAAACGATTCTAAGAGGCTTATTTCTGTGGTGAATAACCCTCAAGGAAGGTAAAGCCGCAGCACAAGGCTGTGGCAGGGACTGTAGTGGGTTTAAACTGCTAAATTGAACAATTAGCTCCGGTTTGCTCATTTAAGGGGTTAAAGACTTGATATTTGGTGTGCAATACTTTCAAAGCATTAAGGCACTAGGGTGCAAATTTCGTAAAAATCGAATAATTCCTTCATAGGTTTTCAAACATTCAGAAATAAAGTGTACTCTGTTTATTATTTAAAGAGACAGTAACGGTTTTGTTTAAAAACGTTTTTTTTGCATTAATAGCCTGACTAAGTCTGTCTAACATGTCTGTACCTTCAGATAGATTATGTGCTGTGTGTATGGAGGCCAAGGTGATTCCCCCTTTAAATGTATGTGAAAATTGTGCCATGGCGTCCAAACGAAGTAAGGACAGTAATGTCACATTTAATAAGGTTGCCCAAGATGATTCTTCAAATGAAGGTAGTGGGGATAGTTCATCATCCTCGCCTTCTGTGTCAACACCAGTTATGCCCGCGCAGGCGACACCTAGTACATCTAGCGCGCCAATGCTTGTTACTATGCAACAGTTAACTGCAGTAATGGATAATTCTATAGCAAATCTTTTATCCAAACTGCCAACACTTCCCAGAAAGCGTGATTGCTCAGTTTTGAATACAGAGGATGAGCAAGTGGGCGCTGATGATAGTTTATCTGTAATACCCTCACACCAATCTGAATTGGCAGTGAGGGAGGTGCTGTCTGAGGGAGAAATTTCTGATTCAGGAAAAGTTTCTCAGCAGGCAGAACCTGATATCGTGACGTTTAAATTTAAGTTAGAACATCTCCGCGCCCTGCTTAAGGAGGTGCTAACTACTCTTGACGATTGCGACTCTTTGGTAATTCCAGAGAAATTGTGCAAAATGGACAAATTCCTTGAGGTCCCTGTGCACGCTGATGCCTTTCCGATACCCAAGAGGGTGGCGGACATAGTGAACAAGGAGTGGGAGAAGCCAGGTATACCTTTTGTCCCACCTCCTATATTTATATTTTCCTATATTATTTTATATTTAAGAAAATGTTCCCCATTGTCGACCACAGAAGGGACGCATGGCAAACAGTCCCTAAGGTTGAAGGAGCAGTTTCTACGTTGGCCAAGCGCACTACTATTCCCATTGAGGACAGTTGTGCTTTCAAAGATCCTATGGATAAAAAATTGGAAGGATTGCTTAAAAAGATATTTTTTCAGCAAGGTTTCCTTCTTCAGCCAATTTCGTGCATTATTCCTGTCACCACGGCGGCGTCTTTTTGGTTCGAGGAACTAGAAAATTCGCTCAATAAGGAGACTCCATATGAGGAAGTCATGGACAGAATTCACGCACTAAAGTTGGCTAATTCCTTTATTTTAGATGCCGCTTTGCAATTGGCGAAATTAGCGGCGAAAAATTCAGGTTTTGCAATTGTGGCGCGCAGAGCACTTTGGCTAAGATCTTGGTCGGCGGATGTGTCATCCAAGACAAAATTGCTTAATATTCCTTTCAAAGGTAACACCCTTTTTGGGCCAGAATTGAAGGAGATTATTTCAGACATCACTGGGGGAAAGGGCCATGCCCTCCCACAGGATAGGCCTTTCAAGGCTAAGAACAAATCTAATTTTCGTTCCTTTCGCAACTTCAGGAACGGACCGTCTCCTAACTCTGCAGCCTCTAGACAAGAGGGTAACGCTTCCCAGGCTAAGCCAGCATAGAAACCAATGCAAGGCTGGAACAAGGGTAAACAGGCCAAGAAGCCTGCTGCTGCTACCAAGACAGCATGAAGGGGTAGCCCCCGATCCGGGACCGGATCTAGTAGGGGGCAGACTTTCTCTCTTTGCTCAGGCTTGGGCAAGAGATGTTCAGGATCCCTGGGCACTAGAAATAGTCTCTCAGGGTTATCTTCTAGAATTCAAGGAACTTCCTCCAAGGAGAAGGTTCCACATGTCTCGCTTATCTTCAGACCAGATAAAGAGACAGGCATTCTTACATTGCGTAGGAGATCTATTAAAGATGGGAGTGATACACCCAGTTCCAACAGTGGAACAAGGTCAGGGGTTTTACTCAAACCTATTTGTAGTTCCCAAAAAAGAGGGAACTTTCAGACCAATTCTGGATTTAAAAATTCTAAACAAATTCCTCAGAGTTCCATCATTCAAAATGGAAACCATTCGAACAATTTTACCAACAATCCAGGAGGGTCAATACATGACTACAGTGGATTTAAAGGATGCGTACCTACATATTCCTATCCACAAAGATCATCATCAGTTCCTAAGGTTTGCTTTTCTGGACAAAAATTACCAGTTCGTGGCTCTTCCGTTCGGTTTAGCCACTGCTCCCAGAATTTTCACAAAGGTGCTAGGGTCCCTTCTAGCGGTTCTAAGACCGAGGGGCATTGCAGTGGCACCTTACCTAGACGACATCCTAATCCAAGCGTCGTCCCTTTCCAGATCAAGGGCTCATACAGACATTGTATTAGCTTTTCTCAGGTCTCACGGGTGGAAGGTGAACATGGAAAAGAGTTCACTGTCCCCGTCTACAAGAGTTCCTTTTCTGGGAACAATAATAGATTCTGTAGAAATGAAGATTTTTCTGACAGAGGTCAGAAAATTAAAGCTGCTAAAGGCTTGTCAAGTTCTTCAATCTATTCCTCAGCCTTCCATAGCTCAGTGCATGGAAGTAATAGGTTTAATGGTTACAGCAATGGACGTGGTTCCTTTTGCTTGAATTCATCTAAGACCATTGCAACAGTGGAATGGGGATTATGCAGACTTGTCTCCCCAGATTCAAGTAGACCAATTAACCAGAGACTCACTCCGTTGGTGGTTGACTCAGGATCACCTGTCTCAGGGAATGAGTTTCCGCACACCAGAGTGGGTCATTGTCACGACCGACGCCAGTCTATTAGGCTGGGGCGCGGTCTGGGACTCCCTGAAAGCTCAGGGTCTATGGTCTCGGGAAGAGTCTCTTCTCCCGATAAACATCCTGGAACTGAGAGCGATATTCAATGCGCTCCGGGCTTGGCCTCAACTAGCGAAGGCCGGATTCATAAGATTTCAGTCGGACAACATGACGACTGTAGCTTACATCAATCATCAGGGAGGAACAAAGAGTTCCTTGGCGATGAGAGAGGTATCCAAGATCATCAAATGGGCGGAGGATCACTCCTGCCATCTATCTGCAATTCACATCCCAGGAGTAGACAACTGGGAGGTGGATTATTTGAGTCGCCAGACTTTCCATCCGGGGGAGTGGGAACTCCACCCGGAGGTCTTTGCCCAGTTAACTCAATTATGGGGCATTCCAGACATGGATCTGATGGCGTCTCGTCAGAACTTCAAGGTTCCTCGCTACGGGTCCAGATCCAGGGATCCCAAGGCGACACTGGTGTATGCATTAGTGGCGCCTTGGTCGTTCAACCTAGCTTATGTGTTTCCACCGTTTCCTCTCCTTCCCAGGCTCGTAGCCAGGATCAAACAGGAGAAGGCCTCGGTGATTCTGATAGCTTCTGCGTGGCCACGCAGGACTTGGTATGCAGACATGGTGAATATGTCATCGGCTCCACCATGGAAGCTACCTTTGAGACAGGATCTTCTAGTACAAGGTCCATTTGAACATCCAAATCAAGTCTCTCTGCAGCTGACTGCTTGGAAATTGAACGCTTGATTTTATCTAAGCGTGGGTTTTCAGATTCAGTTATAGATACTCTGGTCCAAGCCAGAAAACCTGTGACTAGGAAAATTTACCATAAATTATGGAAAAAATATAACTGTTGGTGTGAATCCAAGGGATTCTCTTGGAGTAAAATTAAAACTCCTAAGATTCTTTCCTTTCTCCAAGAGGGTTTGGATAAAGGATTGTCAGCGAGTTCTTTAAAAGGACAGATATCTGCTTTGTCTGTTTTGTTACACAAACGCCTGGCAGCTGTGCCAGATGTACAAGCTTTTGTACAGGCCTTAGTCAGAATCAAGCCTGTTTACAGACCCATGACTCCTCCATGGAGTCTAAATTTAGTTCTTTCAGTTCTTCAAGGGGTTCCGTTTGAACCTCTACATTCCATAGATATTAAGTTACTATCTTGGAAAGTTCTGTTTTTGGTTGCTATTTCTTCTGCTAGAAGAGTTTCTGAATTGTCTGCTTTGCAGTTTGATCCACCCTATCTGGTATTCCATGCAGATAAGGTTGTTTTGCGTACCAAACCTGGTTTTCTTCCAAAAGTGGTTTCCAACAGGAATATTAACCAGGAAATAGTTGTTCCTTCTCTGTGTCCGAATCCAGTTTCGAAGAAGGAACGTTTGTTACACAATTTAGATGTGGTCCGTGCTTTAAAATTCTATTTAGATGCAACAAAGGATTTCAGACAGACTTCATCTTTGTTTGTCGTTTATTCTGGTAAGAGGAGAGGACAGAAAGCTACTGCTACCTCTCTTTCTTTTTGGATGAAAAGCATCATCCGATTGGCTTATGAGACTGCCGGACGGCAGCCTCCTTATCGAATTACAGCTCACTCTACTAGAGCTGTGGCTTCCACATGGGCCTTCAAGAACGAGGCTTCTGTTGATCAGATATGTAAGGCAGCAACTTGGTCTTCTCTGCACACTTTTGCCAAATTTTACAAATTCGATACTTATGCTTCTTCGGAGGCTATTTTTGGGAGAAAGGTTTTGCAAGCCATGGTGCCTTCCGTTTAGGTAACCTGACTTGTTCCCTCCCTTCATCCGTGTCCTAAAGCTTTGGTATTGGTTCCCACAAGTAAGGATGAAGCCGTGGACCGGACACACCAATGTAGGAGAAAACAGAATTTATGCTTACCTGATAAATTTCTTTCTCCTACGGTGTGTCCAGTCCATGGCCCGCCCTGGCTTTTAGTCAGGTTTCAAATTTTTTCTTTCTATACACTACAGTCACCACGGCAACCTATGGTTCTCCTTTTTCTCCTAACCGTCGGTCGAATGACTTGGGGGCGGAGCCAGAGGGGGGGGGCTATATGGGCAGCTTTTGCTGTGCTCTCTTTGCCATTTCCTGTTGGGGAAGAGAATATTCCCACAAGTAAGGATGAAGCCGTGGACCGGACACACCGTAGGAGAAAGAAATTTATCAGGTAAGCATAAATTCTGTTTTAACTAGATAGACTAGTTATTAAATAGTTATTAACTATTTACTAACTACCTAGTTAAAATAAATAAAATTTACCTGTAAAATAAAACCTAACCTGTCTTACAGTAAAACCTAACATTACACTAAAATCAAATAAATTACATTAATCAAATACAATTAACTAAAATTACAAAAAAACCCCCCACTAAATTACACAAAATAAAAAAAAATTATCAAATATTTAAACTAATTACTCCTAATCTAATAGCCCTATCAAAATAAAAAGCCCCCCAAAATAATAAAACCCCTAGCCTAAACTAAACTGCCAATAGCCCTTAAAATACCTTTTGTGGGGCATTGCCCCAAAGATATCAGCTCTTTTACCTGGCAAATAAAAATACACACATCCCCCCCAACAGTAAAACCCACCACCCACACAACCAACCCCCCAAAATAAAATTCTATCTAAAAAAAAATTAAGCTACCCATTGCCCTGAAAAGAGCATTTGGATGGGCATTGCCCTTAAAAGGGCATTCAGCTCTTTTACATTGCCCAAACCCTAAGCTAAAAATAAAGCCCACCCAATAAACCCTTAATAAAACCTAACACTAACCCACAAAGATCCACTTACAGTTTTGGAAGACCCAGACATCCATCTTTATCTAGCCGGCGAAGTCCTTATTCAAGCGGCAAGAAGTCCTCATCTAGGCGGGCAGAAGTCTTCATCCAGACGGCATCTTCTATCTTCATCCTTCCGGCACGGAGTGGGTCCATCTTCAAGACATCCGGCGCGGAGCATCCTCTTCATATGGTCCCAGCCATACACTGAAGGTTCCTTTTAAGGGACGTCATCCAAGATGGCGTCCCTTGAATTCCGATTGGCTGATAGAATTCTATCAGCCAATAGGAATTAAAGGGTAAAAAAATCCTATTGGCTAATGCAATCAGCCAATAGGATTGAGCTTTAATCCTATTGACTGATTGGAACAGCCAATAGTATCCAAGCTCAATCCCATTGACTGATTGGGTCAGCCAATAGGATTGAAGCTCAATCCTATTGGCTGATTGCATCAGCCAATAGGATTTTTTACCTTTTAATTCCTATTGGCTGATATAATTCTATCAGTGAATCGGAATTCAAGGGACATCATCTTGGATTACATCCCGTAAAGGGAACCTTCAGTGTATGGCTGGGACCGTAGGAAGAGGATGCTCCGCGCCGGATGTCTTGAAGATGGACCCGCTCCATGCCAGAAGGATGAAGATAGAATATGCCGTCTGATGAAGACTTCTGCCCACCTGGATGATGACTTCTTGACGCTTGGATGAAGACTTCTCCCGGCTTCCGTTGAGGACTTCTTTCGCTTGGATGAGGACTTTGCCAGCTGGATGAGGATGAATGTCCGGTCTTCCAAAACTGCAAGTGGATCTTTGGGGGTTAGTGTTAGGTTTAATTAATGGTTTATTGGGTGGGTTTTATTTTAGCTTAGAGTTTGGGCAATGTAAAAGAGCTGAATGCCCTTTTAAGGGCAATGCTCATCCAAATGCCATTTTCAGGGCAATGGGTATCTTAGGTTTCTAAATAGAATTTTATTTGGGGGGGTTGTTTGTGTGGGTGGTGGGTTTTTACTGTTGGGGGGGATGTTTGTATTTTTATTTACCAGAGATTATATCTTTGGGGCAATGCCCCGCAAAAGGTCCTTTTAAGGGTTATTGGCAGTTTAGTTTAGGCTAGCGGTTTTATTATTTTGGGGGGCTTTTTTTATTTTGATAGGGCTATTAAATTAGGAGTAATTAGTTTAAATATTTGATAATTTTTTATTTTGTGTAATTTAGTGTTTATTTTTTTTTTGTTATTTAGTTAATTGTATTTAATTAATGTAATTTATTTAATTTTAGTGTAATGTTAGGTTTTACTGTAAGACAGGTTAGGTTTTATTTTACAGGAGGTTTGTATTTATTTTAACTAGGTAGTTAGTAAATAGCTAATAACTATTTAATAACTAATCTACCTAGTAAAAATAAATACAAACTTACCTGTGAAATAAAAATAAAACATAAGCTAGATACAATATAACTATTAGTTATAGTGTAGCTAGCTTAGGTTCTATTTTACAGGTAAGTATTTATTTAGTTTTAAATAGGAATAATTTAGGTATTCATTTTAATTTTTATTTGCAATTATTTTAATTATGTTAAAGTTAGTGGGTGTTAGGGTTAGGGTTACGTTAGGGTTAGGGTTAGACTTAGGGTTAGGTTTAGGGGTTAATAACTTTAGTATAGTAGCGGCGACATTGGGGGCAGCAGATTAGGGGTTATTAAGTATAGTTAGGTGGCGGCGATTTAGGGGGCAGCAAATTAGGGGTTAATAACAGTAATGTAGGTTGCGGTGATGTTAGGGGCAGCAGATTAGGGGTGTTAAGACTCGGGGTTTATGTTAGGGTGTTAGGTTTAAACATTTAAAAAAAAAATAGAAATCAATGAGGCTGCGTTACGGAGCTTTACGCTCCGTAATTGCAGGTGTTAGGCTTTTTTTTTTAGCCGGCTCTCCCCATTGTTGTCTATGGGGAAATCATGCACGAGCATGTAACAGCAGCTCAAAGCAGCGCTGGTATTTGTGTGCGGTATGGAACTCAACGATGCCATATCGCCCGCAAATGCCAGCTTTTTTTAACTCGTAATACCAGCGCTATAGGGAGTGAAATATTGCCGAAAATGCTGGCGGTCATTAATTTCCCTATAGAGCTCAAAACTCGTAATCTAGCTCAGTGTTTTTCAACCAGTGTGCCGTGGCACACTAGGTGTGCCGTGAGAGATCCTCAGGTGTGCCACGGCAGACTGACAACAGTGTGACATATTTTTTAAACTTTGCTTGTTTTTTACTCCCAGTGCAGGGGTAGTTTGTAGGAGGCATGGCATAACAGCACAATACATATGTATGTGTGTGTTTGTGTGTGTGGTATATATATATATATATGCTGTATTAGGCTACAATGTGTGATTTTTTTTAAATTTTGGGGATGGTGGTGTACCACGGGATTTTTTAATGTAAAAAAGTGTGCCACAGCAAAAAAAAGGTTAAAAATCACTGATCTAGCTGATTGTTATTTGTTTAATTCATATGATGCACGAATATGCAGTGAGTTAAGATATTTGACTAAAGTGCAGACTTATATCCGCTTATCTTTCCTTAGCTTCTGGGAATTTGCAATATATTTTTTACCATTGAGCTTGTTTGAAATGTGACCTCATTTACAGCTCTCATTTATCTTATATTCATCTCACATTAACCCAACACAGCCTTGCAAATGAAAATTAAATGAACATCCTTTTTGTAAAAAAAAAAAAAAAAAATGAGTTAAAGCGGAAATGGATAATCATGTTGGTATATTAAAACAAATAGGAAAATATACTTTTGTAAGAAAATAAGAAGCCAAAGTACTTGTCTCTTTTCTGCCAGACACTAACACATGCCTATAATCTGTTTGTCCTTATTTGCAATATTAATCTTTCTGTAATCAGATTTTGCCTGATTCTTTCAATGTCTGCCATTTTATTGTCTTTCTATAATGCCCTCTATATCTTTCCACTATATCTGTTTTGGCATATGCTGGCAAACTTCTGTCTTTCTGTCTGTCTATTATGTGTCATCCTTACTGGAGCATCCGTCATGTGTCTGTCTGTCTGAAATGTATTTTTTTCTGCAAAAGAGACAATTTTTTTGTGTTTACCTGATTGGTGGGCAGCAGGCTTGAGCTGTGAAATGGTATAAAACAAAGTATGGACAGGTGGTAAGGACAAAATCTCCCTGCTACATCACTTACTGCTGATACCTCCAGGGATTCACACTGGGTGGGTAATTAAATGAGCTGTACTTGCTGCGGTGCAAGCACTTGCCGCAGAGCTCCTGCCTGCAATTACTCCCTCTTTAATACCTCATTGCCCACTGACTCTGCTCATAAAAGTGCTTTAGTTGGTAATAGCAACCAGGGGAGATTCTCCAGTCCTATAATTTCCATACTCTCATTGCTCATTTTTCACTGAATCTGTTTGCATTTTTTTCACTAAAGAGAATTTAATGTAGTTTTTTTGCAACCTGTAAATGCTCAGTTTAACCATAAACCATATCAACCATATTCATTTAATTTATACAAAGAAACAAAAACGTTTTCTGTTGTTGTAAACCAGTGATCATCTCATTTAAAAGAATCATATTCCTAATTAATTTCACTTTTTTTTTTATCATGGCAATGATTGAGTACAAACTGGAAATTACTCTCCCAAATCTGCTAACCAGAGATCTGGAAACATCAACATTTTTTATTTACTGCATGTATTCAAAATATTTTTATTTAAACATTATTTAAATGGATGTTCACAAACTGTGGGATATGTCTCAGCAGCAAGAGTGCACATCTCATCCCTAGGGATGAGATGTGCATTACATTTCTTGCCAGTTACAAATGTAAACAACTTTCATTGCTAAAATATTATTAGAATTAGAATAAATAGAAGTGCACTGCGGGGTCCCAAGCAGCACTTATACTTTGGGGCATATTTATCAAGCTCCGAATGGCGAAACACGGGGCCTGCTCTTAGCAGGCAGACAGACATCGCTGGAAATCAACCCGATCGAGTACGATCGGGTTGATTGACACCTCCCTGCTGGTGGCCTCTTGGCCGCGAGTCTGCAGGGGGCGGCGTGTGCACCAGCAGCTCTGGTGCAAATGCTGAATACGGCGAGCGTATTGCTCGCCGTATTCAGCGAGGTCTGTCGGACCTGATCGCACTGTCGGATCAGGTCCGACAGACCTTGATACATAGAGACCTGTGAGTTTAAGCCCTTTTCAAGCAATTAAGGGTTTTACATTAGATACCTTTAAAAATCATTTGTGAAACCCTTAAGAATAGAGTTTTCTGGTTGATTGGTTTCTAAATGCAAAGTGTCTGATGATTTTTCAGTGAAAAGAAAAATCAGAACATTAGAAAACCTTTTTGAAAATTGTGGATTGCAAAAGCCTCAAATTTAATTCCCATTCTCCCATTCTTCCCATAGACCCCACGGATACTGTGAGAATTCTTTTATTCATTTCTTTAAAATGCTACTGCTTGTAAATTTTACATGCAACTTTTATGTGTCATTAAATTCCAGCTTATATCTATCTCAACACTTTTCTGTTCTATTTCATTTTCATTTTTTGCTAATTCTGAAATGTAGTTTCACCATTGTTTAGTTGCATTTTTATTCATTTAAATTGCATTTTAAGACTTTAACACTGTAAAACCTAATGCTTTCTGGGAGTTAGTCTCAGTCAAGGAAACACAGCTAAAATGGCACAGAGAACAAGACAAGGCAGCTTCAAACCTATAACTCAAACAGTCAATGCTAAATCCTTCAAACACACCTGGCTAGATCTGCAAGGTCAGAAACAAATTTCATGTGTCTGGGTATAAATGTGACAGATGTCCTTGTGTCAAGGTCGTTCTCTGGCTATGATCAGGAGAGATGATGTAGTGATGTACAAGATCACACACACCCCAATGTCTATGGATATAAAACATTCCAACTCGTTGACAATATATGAAACCATCTGAAGGGTTTTAGGATACTAAGCTGCAAACTGAGATCATTGCATGAAATGTGCAGGAACAATAACATCCTCTCTCTAATATTTTCTGCTTTTTTATTTTCATTTGAACAACCTTAATGGTGGAATCAGCTCTAATTCATTCCTGTTAGAAAGCAATAATGAAAAGTCAAAGAGATGAATGTTGAGCAGAGAGCTTTGCCGAATTCATACTCTCAGCGCAAGCTCTCTAGATGCTTCATTAAATGCTTTAATCATGTCAATTAGGAGTAAAAACATTTCAGATTACATGAAAACCAGAACAAACCGCATGTTAAAATTGGGGAAAAAATTTACCAAAGAAAGAACATAATTCTGGACCAGGTGCTGCAGTATCAGCAAATGTAAAGCGACCAGTCATCTGCCTGTATTGCCAATAACTCGCTGTAATAAAAATATGTTCTGTTGTGTCCAGAAACTGCTTAAAGGGACATTTGAGCACAAACTATTAATGAGATTTATTACCCCAGAGTAGATAATTCAGCACGTTTGCAATAGAGATTTTCATTCCACTTCATTAGAACTGGTTCAATCTATAAACTTGTTATTAATAATAATGATAATAATGATAATAACAATAATATATTTATTAGTACATAAAAAAAGGAATGTTCAACAAAATATTAGAGTTTGTTGTGAAAAAATAAAGCAGGTTCTGTCCAAATAGAACAATCAGAACAGAAACAATCTCTCTTTCTATATATTGGTATGAAATTAAGATAGCTGTGCATACCAAAGGTTGCTCTTCTTCACCAAATTGAAGTTTGCAAGGAAAGTTGAAAAGACATGACGTAAAAAAGTGCAGAAGTGCCACCAATGGCGTACTGTCTTTGAGGTTTGGTTTTAAAGCAAAGATAGCAAACAACTCTTATATATTTTTTTCAAAGAGGGCGAATAGACAGCAGCTAGGAGCAGGGAAGAATATGAAATGATTAAAAAAAAAAACTATGAAGAAGTAGTGTTGTGGCCGACTAATGGAGAGGGGATAGTATAAGATTTTGTCAGGTTGTAGTTTGTCAAAATAGCTGTTTACCTGTCTTTGATTTTAGGGTGTTTAGCATGAGGGGGCAGGCTCCTTGTCCTTTGTACTTGTTGCATCACCTAATTCGGGTCATCCACCGCCCTTAATGGATTTAAGGCTCCTTGGAGCTGGAGTGAAGTTTATGGTGTTTGAAAGAGGGAGCCTAGTCCATGGCCATGTAGTAGAAAATGATCTATTATGGAATTATTGGATATATTTTATTTAGTATTGATTATGTAACATAATTAAAAAGTACTTTCTCTTGTAACATATTTGTGGACATGAATGTGTGGAATGGAATTGGTTTTATCCTTTAACATATTCTTGGGGTCAAGGTTATTACACATGGGAGACAACCTTTAAAGGAACACTCAAGTCAAAATGAAACTTGCATGATTCATATATAATTTTGCAGTTTTAAGAGACTTTCCAATTTGCTTCCATTATCAAATTATGCCCATTCTTTTTATATACACACTTCCTGAGGTACCCGATCCTACTAAGCTTGTGCAAGAGTTCACAGCTTATATGAGTCTGTAATTGGGTTGGTGGCCTGTCACAAGATACAGGGGACCAGAAAATGTAAGTCAAATTTGAAATTTGTCTGATATACTGCCTCATTTAAAATGCAGAGTGAGTGCTATTGCATTGTCTTTTTATTTGCATCTGTTGATTA
The DNA here is from genome assembly GCF_027579735.1 of Bombina bombina. Lineage (NCBI taxonomy): Eukaryota > Metazoa > Chordata > Amphibia > Anura > Bombinatoridae > Bombina > Bombina bombina. The sequence goes on from NC_069499.1 coordinate 278,575,543, forward strand.
TGCAGTTCTAATGTATTTAATGATCCCTTTCTGAAGCAGTGGCAAAACAACAAGAAGGAACTTCATGATATTTTTTATATGGACAATTGAGTATCAGCATTCAAACTCTTTTCAAGAATATATTTTTGCTCTTAAAGTATTACTTCAAACTAATAAAAGTAGTCATTGGAAAGTAGTTAACGTGTCAAATACTTGGGATACTTTCCTAAAAGCTTCTTTATTGTTCAAAGGCCTAAAAGATGGATACAGAAAACATTTCACAACAAAGAAAAGTACTTTTAGTGCATTAACAGAATGCTTAACTTCAGTGTACAAATAATTGCTTTCAGTTTCAGGAGGTGTTTTGCGTGTCTCTCCTGTATAATGTCTTATGTGGATTACAAACAAAGGGTGAAGATTCCAATCTTGCTGATTATTGTAGTAATTTATATTTTTTTTTGTTAGTACACTGAAAACAATTGCTGACATTTAAACCAATATTCCAATGTCACCACAACTCTACTGAATGTATTAAGTGTTCATGAAAGTGTAAAATAAACATCAGCATTAACCACCCCCACACAATCAAACTTAGTTCTACAATGCATCTCTAAATAATTAACCCTCTGTTTGTGAGAATAATCCACAATAATGCCCATTCTGCTCATAACCCAGATATAGGCCACTATTCAAATTAATTTATTAACCACTAATACCTCAACTGCATTAACCTCTGGCTCTTAGTACGCACCAACCAGGAACAATATCAAATCAACCAATGACCAATTAGAAAGTCATCAACAATAGCTATAATGCTTGCAACGGAATAAGGAACACAGGCAGACAATGGAATACAAGAGAAGATATTTTCACCATAAAATGTATATTTCGATGCACTACATATCAGCAATAATTTAGTGCACATGAAGAATGAATGTACTCATGTCGGGTTTTTGTATACAACTCAACATGAGTATGTTAATTCTTCTACTAAACCGATATGAGTTATCTTAAGGCAAAGTATGTATTATTTTTTACAATAGTTATTAACGCATCTTAAGATAACTAATTCTTCATGTGTGCCATCCTGACACAGATATAGACCTACATTGTGAAACCTGAAGCGTGTTATGCATTTTTTACATTCCAATGTCCTTCACATATTAAAAAATTTACTTTTTATTATTAAATATATATTTCTATAAGTAACGGATAATGTTAATGTAAAATAGATATACAGGTAAATAAATGTGTTAAGAGAAATTAGGAAAAACAAGGGCATTTCAATTAAAGAAAATAGTACCGACTCAGCATTCCAAATATATATTCAATGTAACAAAGCATGCAAAAAAGCAATCAATCAGTCGAAATTGGAAATGAAGATTAATTGCAAAGAATTCAAAGTCAAACTCTAAAAGCTCTTATAAGTATATAAATTGTAAAAAAATCTAGGACATTAAAATGTGTGGAGGGTAGCATAATTATCAGTGACAGGTAGAAGGCTGAGGTACTAAACCCGTTTTTTTCTTCAGAACCACGGGGAGATGCTTTGAAACAAACTAGAACATACAAGCCCATGCCATTAACTGGGTTATCTCTAGAGGATATCAGAAAAAAATGGATAATATTAAGGTAAATAAAACTCCAGGTCCAGACGGAATACACCCAAGTGTTTTATGGGAATTTAGCACTGTTATAGCCAAACCTCTACTTTTAATTTTTCAAAACTCATTATTCTCAGGCATAGTTAGTACCCCAGTTCTGGCGTAAAGCTAATGTGGTGCCACTCTTTAAAAGGGAAACAGGACTGATCCAGGAAGCTATAGACCAGTTAGTCTGACATTGATAAGTATATTTGTGTAAGCAAATTTTTGAGTTCAAACATGATTTTATAAGAAATAGATAATGTCAAACTAATCTAAATAGATTCTACGAGGAAGTAAGTAAAAATATAGATAAAGAGGAATCATTTGATGGGATTTACTTGGATTTTACAAAGGTGTTTGATACAATGCCACACAAGTGATTAATGTACAAAACGAAGGGACTGGGGATATCTGAAAATGTTAGTTCATGGATAAATAACTGGATAAAAGACAGGGAGCATCGAGTAGTAATAAACGGATCCTACTCAGATTAAACAAAGGTAATCAGGGGAGTCCCCTGAGGGATCAGTACAAGGCCCTGTTCTTTTTAATATTTGAATTAATGACTTGGATCAATGATTAAATAGCAACATCTCTATTTTTGCAGAAGATACAGGGGATGCAGTGGATTTACAAAAAAAAAAGAATGGGCAGGGAAATGCAAAATGAGATTTAATACTGGAAAGTGTAAGTGCTAGATTTAGTCACCAGACAGCAATCGCTACCCAGGTGCTGAACCAAAAATTGTGGAACTCATTACTTAAAGTGAATGTCAATTTTGATGCTAAAGTGCCCGGTTTTTAAAAATTCGATTAAAAACAGGGGCACTTTAATTCATCAAAATTTAAATTTCACTCTTGTTGAGAAAAAAACCTTACCTTTTAATCTTCACAGCAGCTCCAGCTTCCTCTGGTCGTTGCAAGCCATTTCTGATGTCAGAAATGATGGATAGGTCATCCTCCAATCACGGTTTCCCCCCCTGGGGAATCAGTGTCTGATTCAATGCCGTGATTGGAGAAATCCGCATTCCTCATTTTAGACCCAGGAAGAGGCTTTGCGACGGGTGGAGGAAGCTGGATCGGCTGTCAAGATTAAAAGGTACTTTTTTTCTCAACAGGAGTGAAATGTAAATGTTTTATGAATTAAAGTGCCCCTGTTTTTAATCAAATTTTTAAAAACCGGGCACTTTAGCATCAAAATTGACATTCGCTTTAAGGAGGTAGTAAATGCCAATACCATAGATACATTTCGAATTGTTTAGATACATTTCTATCTTGAAACAGAATTTAGGGATATGATTGCTGGTGTTAAATGAGTTACCTTTTTAATGGGATTAATAAGATCAACTGGAGCTTTTATTGCAGATAAATTAAGATTTGTATAGGTTTAACTCAATGGACTTTTTTTCAACCTCATCTACTATGTAAGTAAACACTATTAACCCCTAAACCATCATACCCCCACATCGCAAACTACCCTTCTACACTATTACTCCCTAAACCAATGTAAAGTGACCCACTAACATCTAAACCCCCTAGCCTAACACCCCCTAAGTTACCACAAAACAGACTAATGTTACCTTTACAAAAAAACTAATATTACTTAACATATAAAAAAATACCTAACTTAAAAAAAATTACAAATTAACCAAAAATTAAAAAAAGAGTTATGTCTGTTCTAAACCCCACTTAAAATAAAAACCCACAGCAAAAATAAAACAAATCTATACTACACACTAAACTATAAATGTAAAATGGCCTTTTGTAAGACATTGCCTGAAGTATATTAGCTATTTTTCTTTTAAAAAAAACCAAACAAACAAAAAATTTACAGGCTTCTACCATTACCCCCCCCCAAAGAAAAAATCTATCTAAAAAATAAACTACTCTAAAAAGTGTCCTGAAAAGTGCATTGGGCTGGCATTTTTTAAGTAATGGAAGGTTTTATTTTGTAAAGGTAGGGTTAGGTTTTTTTTTACTTTTGTTTTAAAGGTAGTTAGTTTGTTTTGGGGTAACTTAGGGGGCACTAGGTTAGGGTGTTTAGATGTTAGTGGGTTACTTTGCAGCATGGGGTGTAGAAGGGTAATTTGCAAGTGTGGCAAACTTGTTTCAACTTGTAATACAAGTGCACATTACTGCTCAACGCTGTCCATAGAAAAATATAGGGAGCATCCCGGATCCCCACCCTGGCTGATCGGTGGGTGTAATCAGAGATCAAATTAAAAGAGAGAGCAGGCTTCGTGTTCAAGCGAAACCTACTCAAGCTTAAACAGCTATATTTCTATAAAGGGAATAAGGCTGACAGATTGCTTGCCCGCAAACTCAGAGACCGCGCGGCTCCAGGCCAGAATCCCCTCGATAGCCACTTCAGCAGGTAGGCACGTCCATGCGCCAAAAGACATAGGACGGGCATTTGCAGAATATTATACTTCATTGTACAAACTTGACAATGTCTCTTCGATAGTGGACGCCCGTAGGACTGCTACCCAGCAGTTTCTTGGCAGAGCTGGACCTTCCCTCCCTAGACGCAACCTCGGTGGACGATCTGACTGCTCCTTTCACTCTAGAGGAAATCAAGACAGCCATTCTGGCGTTGAAGCCCCATAAAGCTCTGGGCCAGACGGCTTCACAAGCTTATTCTATCGCACCTATGCCCAATTGCTCTCGCCTACATTGCTTCGCCTCTATGATGAGGGTTAGGAGTCAGGACTCTTCCTCCAGTATTCCTAGAGGCCACCATCCTGACCATACCCAAAACAGGGAAGGACCCGACACTATGTGAGAGCTATCGGCCTATCTCGCTTATTAATGTGGACGTGAAAGTTCTATGCCAAGGCCTGGCGACCAGGCTGGGCAAACACTTACCCTCATTGGTTCACTTGGACCAGGGTGGGGTTCATACAGGGTAGGCAAGGTACTGATAACACCCGCAGATTACTAAACATATTTTATGGAAGCAGCAGACAAATGGGGCTACCCCTCCTCACCCTGTATGTGGATGCGGAAAAAGCGTTTGACAGGGTGGGGTGGGATATATGTTATATATGTTTAGCGCCCTAGGAGCGTTTGGGATCCCTGGTAGTATTTCGTAAGGCGATTGCCGCCCTGTATGCTTCAACAACGGCTGTGGTTAAGGGGCTAGGCTTCTGTTCCCCTAGAATGCTATCAGAAACGGAACTAGACAGGGGTGTCCCTTAACCACTCCTTTTCGCGTTAGTAATGGAGCCACTTGCTGAGGCAATTAGGGGAAACCAAAAAATATAAGGTCTGCAGGTTCATGACACACTGCAAAAGTTGGCGCTCTTTGCTGACGATCTCACCCCTTTTTCTGACAAACCCAGTGGAATCGCTTCCCCCCTTTTTGAGACTATTGACGTCTTTAGCAGAATTTCAAACTATAAGATTAATGTGTCTAAGACGGAAGCTTATATGATCCACATAGACCAGTCAGAACAGAGGTGCCTTCAGCGACTCTACTCGTTCAAGTGGTCGGGGACTGGGATTCGTCATCTGGGTGTCTACCTGTCGCATGCCAAAGACACAGTGATTCAGGAAAATTATACTGTCTTACTGAAAGAGGTAGATGTCAGATTGAGATCTACCAAATACGAGGAAATCTCCTGGATGGGTAGAATCGCTGCTTTAAAGATGATGATTCTCCCCAAGTTAACTTACCTCATGCGTGTCCTTCCCATTCCAGTTCCGGAGAAGATCCTGCGCGGCTTCCAAACTTCATTTAACTCATATGTCTGGGACAACAAGCGTGTCCGAGAGTCGCGGCAGCCACTCTCCAGGCCCCGATTGACCGAGGTGGCTTAGGACTACCTAGTGTCCACCTATATCACCAGGCGGCGATGATATCGCATTGTCTCGGCATGGGGACCGGCTCTTCCCCCTACTAGATGGAGGAGCTAGAGCAGGCATCCCTCCCTGCTTACGAAGACCTCTCAGATTTGCTGTGTGTTAGGTGTCCCCTCAGGGGGTAGGTGTCAGTGCAGGCCAAAGCCTGGGGCCTAGTGTACCACCTGAGGCATATGTAGATTACCTGATCAGGGCCCCTTAGAATGACTCAGACCACGCAGCATTATGATCGAAAGCCAATTCTGTTTATTTCACAGTGCAAGCCTTTCTTATAGTAACATACAGGGTTAAGGGAATGACACGTTAGGACCACGTCATCTCGTACCATATTTCATGAACAAAAGAAGCTTACAAAAATACATGAGAAAAAGAGGAGTATGAAGGAGTGTTTCTTATGACAGTAGCAAAAATATATCTGTGCGCATATTTCAGCCTAAAGCAAGGTCGTTTGGCCATCTTACCTAGATAACAGACTTCCAGGCACCTTGCCAGGAACCTTCTACAAGGCCAGTAATACTAATACAATTTACTAACATCAGCATATTTCTCACTACATAATAACTGCTATAATAAAGTCTAATTATTACAAAATGGATGCTAATCATCACAAGATGGCTGCGGGGACAAGATGGCTGCAGGTCAGGTTCATATTACCCCTAACATACCATCCTTTTATTCTAACAGAATAACATAAAAAATAGACAGGCATTAGAAAATTAGCAAAGCCTTATATTATGGTAACAGAACTCTATAAGAATACTAAAGAGAAAAATATCCCTATGTCGTGATATACTTTTATAGGCTAATTGTGACTGCATATAGGTACAGTCCCTCCAATACCTTCCATCTATCTTCCAACCTTCCCAAAACTACCGGTCTACCGGCACAGAGACCCAACCAGCCCCCCATCTACCCCCAAACAACGCTGCATTGTCTATCTCTCCACCTGCATTGCTAGCACCCCCCAATATGTCCAACAGTTCCTTTTCCACAGTAAAGCATGACATAGCAACAGCACAACTGTCTCTAGGTGGCCTCTGAATACTTTAAGAACAGTCTTTGTCCATTTGAGAGCGCTGCACCTTGACACTTTGCTATAATACAGTTCTCCAACAGTTAATTTGCAGTAGGGGTGCTTATCCACGGTTCTTCCGCAGGGAGATACTGGAAATCTGATGGTTTGTTCATGGGGTAGACAAGGCAACCAGTGGATACCCATGGCAAGTAGACACTCGAGTCACAGGGAGATCTAGGAAGCAAACAGAAACAGTACAGGGATGAGTACACACCACAATACAATCACAATTAGTCCAAATAAAACGTCACTTTCATCCTATGTCATTTAAAATCAAACAAAACATTGTTGATATATAATACCAACTAAATACATTGACATTTCTCAGAGAATAATTTACATCTTCTCTATACACTTTAAATGATACTTCATGAATACTACGCAAGGTGAAAACCTGTCAGACTTCATCAAGGGTCCTGAATGGTATGCTAAAACTTATGCTAAGGCCTGCCCTGTAGTAAGAATGGAAAAAAATAAAACAGTCAATGAAAATAAATGAATTTCTTACACTGTCACTTTGAACTTCTAAAAAAATAAAGAACCTTGTGTTGCTTTATTCGGATGGCTGCTCTATCTATAGATGTTTATAACTTCTCCAACCATGATCCTAATATTCAACAATCTCATCTGATATAAGCACTACTAGTTTATCTAATTATTTTATGCAACCTAAATTCTCTCACACTCCTGTATGAGGAAAGCATACAAACAGAACATCATTAAAACTACAAGCTCTTTTAAAGGTAAAACACATCTTATGGTAAGAATTACTCTCTTTCACAAAACATCAGGAATGACCAAATTTCACTTTGCAGATACCATATCTAATTAATAAAAGGGAAAAATACCATTGCCTTTTCTAAACCATAATTATGCTGATATCCCTGAACAAACATTTCTCTGTATATTTACTATAAACTTCTAGCTTAGACGTGTCCTCCTTATGTTCTAAAAGGGTGAAGGGTTCTAAGATATTATGATATATTGCAGCATTTTCCTTAAACCTATTTTCTTATACTCAGTGGGCCATTCAATAGGGTACAATACTGTGAAGTTCACAGTTACCTTTATCTAAAAATTACTATGTTAAGCACATAAACTACAATGTGCACTAATACCAATGAAGCATATGATGTCTTAGACCAAATATGATCAATAAAAATAAAACAAAACACAAGAAAATACAAAACAAGCAATATAAGGAGATGGAGTTAAAACAAATACTCCCCTAATTTAATTGGTTGACCCTGTAACAGCATAACAGGTCCTACCAGATCGAGCGGGTAAGGCACAGTCCAGAGAAGGATAGTCTTTATGTCCTGAAGACACACATCAGAGGAAACAGTCATGGATTACCCAGAGTCCAGTTCTGGGGCTGGTACCAGCATGCAAAGCAAAGAATGGATCCAAAGATAGTTCAACAACTTTTACTGCAGTATGGTGGTTAAAACAAGCTTGACAAAAGTCTCTCATCTTTATCTTTTCTTTCTTTAAAGGTTTACTTGCTTTCAATCGTTAATCTTTGAAGAGTGCACTTATGGAATTTTGCCTGTACAGATTTTACCTAAATATGGAAACTCAAAAATAATTCAGTTAGTGTGTTTCAATCTCTGAAGACAGCATACTCCTCATCCTGCAAATACAAATATGTTAAGAACAAAATAGAAAAAATAAAACCATTTTAGGCCTCTGAAATATGAGAGCAAGATACAACACAGAAAGACAATAAAAAGATCTAATCCCCAGGGAGGAAAAAAAAGAGTGGGGGTGTGGTGTACAGGCTACGACCGGGGTGGCCAGCGAAGGTAGATGCTTTTCGTGGCCAGATTCCAATGAAGGAAAGTTCTAGACAATCCTAGGGACGTAGTGCACCCTGCATAGGGGTAAGACAAGGAAATTTTAGGGCACCAGCTGGTGGTTAGACAATAACATTGTACGAGGAGATTCAAAACATTTTAGGTTCACCTCCTAAAAGCAATCACCCCCATTACATAACGATATTCCATCAATACTCATCAATACTTCCCCCATGTTTGCGTGAAACATCTCATGTGACACGCAAACACAAGATAACAAGTTCTCATAGCAAGCAAAATGAAATACACTTCACAATCAATATGCTGTCCATAACAGCACGCTTCCACACGTAGTCACAAAAGAGAAAAACATAACAAACAAACAGTGAAACCAATCGTTCTTGTCTTTCACAAAACAAAACATAGCTGCTGACACAAATTTCAAACAACCACAATTAAACTTAGAATGCACCACATATTCTGACATTCACTGGAATGCAACACTCTCAGGAACACTATAAACAATTAAAAACATCCACTATGTACAATCACAGCAGATGCCAAAAAAACTTAAGCTGCAGATTGCACAAATAAAATTGCGCTTATTTGGGAAAGATCAGATAACCACAGTAGCCACTGTTAAAGGGACATTCTAGGATAAATGAAAATTCATTATTCAGATAGGACTTTTAATTTTAACCAACCTTCCTAGATTTAAACCAAACATAGGTAAGGCTCATATGCTAATTTTTTTAAAACTTTGAGACTGCCTCTTATCACAGGCTGTATAAATCTCATTACAACCCCAAGAGACAAAATAAACTTAAGCCATATAAATAAAACTAAAACTGTGATCAGATAAATTAGCAAGTTATATAAATGCAGTAGAATCAGATAAAATGTGCATCATTTGTTTGCTGACCCCTATTGCCTTAATTAGGGGTGTTTATTTGTAGACACCTTATAGACCACGGCTTAGCTGTTAAGCAGCAATCAAAGTCATTGCAATAATAGTGGTAGGACTAGTTAATAACCAACTAACTATATATATTTTAAAGTGTCACTGAAATCACTTCATTAAATAATATTTCATTTATTCATTGAACGCAGTGGGGGGTTATTTTAAATAACAAAGAGTTATATCTGTGATATACAGTTTGACAGCCACAGAAATAAAATTATCATTTTTTAAGAAATATTCTGTGACAGAATATAACATAAATACTGGTTCCTTTGTAGTGAGCAATTTATATTTATCATTTTTCAGAACATAGAACACCAGTACTGCCGCTTTAAATGTAAAGTGCAAAATTGTTTCAAACAGAGAAACTTTTTTTTTTTAAAGAAAAGCAAAACATGCACAGTGTTATCATTCTTCTCAAGGATAGTGAGGCAAGCTCAAAGTTTCATTTCTACTTAAAGGAGAAACACTGTTTACTGCTTAAAAAATATAAAATTCACACTAAAACTTGATAAATGCTAATTAGTTTAACCACAACAAAATTATTGGATTTAACGTTGTATATAATTTGATATTCACCATTCTGCAGCTCTCCAGCCAAATATAATCAATTGCATATAACACAAAAATAAGCTTTCTACAAAAGAATACTATACAATTTCCCCTTTAAATATTCCCAATGATCCTTATAATAAAAAATGCATACTGACGTTCATTAAATAGCCTAAACAAGCATAAGAAGCATAAGAACGCACTCACAGTGGGATGCAGGCTAGTTAAAGGGACATTTCAACCAAACGCAAAAATAATCTTTAATTGAAACTGCTAACACAGTGAAATATACTAGTGTTAGGCTCACAGTAAACCTCATTGTCTTTTCTGTAAATATTCCCTTAAATTCTCAGATGTTATATCAGTTTTCCTGTATCCCTTTAAATATTTTCACTCCTCTGTTTTTTCTCGTTTTTGTTTTTTTTTCTGTCCGCTAGTCCTCACGGATCCCTACACTTAAATATAGACAACTTATCACTTCAGTTTGCATTACAGAGAGAATTGAGTTATTACTGCAAAAAGAAATATCTTCTATCTGAACAGCAGATTTAAAATAAATATATACAAAGAAAGGTCTCTTAAAATAATTTTAGCAAACTACAAATACAGTGTTATTGCACTGGTCTTTTAATAAGAAAATGACAATTTTCTATTGCTCCGTCTACGCACTGAGCTCTGATTTTACAGACAAATATAAAGATAATGAGATATTCTTATTATCTAAAATTCAACCCATTGCAATCAACTGTGTTTTGAAAGCATAAAATTGACAATACATTATTAGCAACACCTTGTCACAGTGGACTGTCCCCTTTAAGGACTAACCCATTCATCACGTAAATCTCATAAATATCCCAACCATAATTTAGGCTGCTTGTATGATTTACCACACAAATTTTCACCTCTGTACTGTAGCATGACCTGCAGATTAATTAACTTGCAACAAAAACGGACGCACTTTTAGATAAAGCCTTTCAACTACCAGCTTATAACTATATGTCATTAGGTGCACCAACTCTGTGCACAGACCTTACAAATACAACATACGTTAACCCATTAATCATACCAGAAACAGTTTCATATTTACCAGAGCGTGACAAAAAATCACACACACCATCGCACTTCAAAGCCACTTTCAAGCCGTTACTTCACTTACAAAAACAATATCATATCTTTACCTGCCGAAAAACAAGTATCACTTAAAACTAAAATTGCATATGAATACCACATACTTAAAACATGCTGGTGACTTTGAAATACAGTCACATAAAATAACATTACCAAATATCTTCTAAAAACGTCTGATTTCCCAGCAGAGAAACAGAAGGAAACATTATTACATTTGCTCATTTCATCTCGCATACCAGAGATTCACTCCCTTTTTTCCTTTCTCAGAAAAGCATCTATTTCATAGCGTACGACATACATATAAATATATATAAAAAACACTAGATTAACTTTTCACCACGTCCAAAATGAATTTTTTTCCGATTCCATGCAAAATGGCCATTTTTTGCCTGGATTGGGATAATCATTTTCAAATAATATATTCTGTTTTTGGTTTAAAGTAAATCTGTTACACGCATACCACAGTGAGAACCGACAGACAAAATTTCCTAAATTTCCTTACTGCAAATACAAAAAGTCTCACAAACGGAGCTGCTGTAACAGTTTTCTTCTCTCTCTTTTTTTTTCTGATCTATGTGCGCGCTCAGTGGTGGCCCCCCTTCTTTGCCTGCTACATTTTAAACACAGAGATTCCTCTATTTATCACACAGCAGTACTTACTGACAGTGTTTTAAAAAAAAATATTTCTGTCTTTTACAGAAACTATTAACTCTTCTTTTCTTTTACCTTATACATGTAATTTTCTCTGTGCAATCTTATCTATGAGCAGTTCCCATTTCTCAATACAATAATAGCCACAATATAACATGCACAGCCACTTAATATTTTCTACGCACATGCATAAAAAAAAAACACAAACAAAGCAAAGCAAGCATTCAGATATCAACATGAGCTTCAGGTGGTAACAAAACTCTATTATGGGAATGAATATGGGAAACTTCAACACACGTGAGACTCACTCACTGCCAAGTTGCCCGGGGGAGTTTTATCTTAAAAAAATCCTCCCGTCAACTGGCATCATATATTTCTTGCGCGCTTATCACAGACAGGACTCACAATACCTGTCGTATCCCAGCACAGGACTCTACACCTGTCTGGAGGGGTATCACAACTGCCGGCAGGACTCTAACCTCCGCAAACCTGTGCTTCAACCACAGGAACCCCCTTTAACCCTTTATCATATATTATCAACACCTATTACCAGACTAAATTTAGGTTCAAATTCACAGAAGGAAAGCATGGTAAAAGCACTCATACTTATGCACTGCGAATCCCACAAACTGATGCCAAAACTGTTAGGTGTCCCCTTCAGGGGGTAAGTGTCAGTGCAGGCCAAAGCCTGGGGCCTAGTGTACCACCTGAGGCATATGTAGATTACCTGATAAGGGCCCCTTAGAATGACTCAGACCACGCAGCATTATGATCGAAAGCCAATTCTGTTTATTTCACAGTGCAAGCCTTTCTTATAGTAACATACAGGGTTAAGGGAATGACACGTTAGGACCACGTCATCTCGTACCATATTTCATGAACAAAAGAAGCTTACAAAAATACATGAGAAAAAGAAGGAGTATGAAGGAGTGTTTCTTATGACAGTAGCAAAAATATATCTGTGCGCATATTTCAGCCTAAAGCAAGGTCGTTTGGCCATCTTACCTAGATAACAGACTTCCAGGCACCTTGCCAGGAACCTTCTACAAGGCCAGTAATACTAATACAATTTTACTAACATCAGCATATTTCTCACTACATAATAACTGCTATAATAAAGTCTAATTATTACAAAATGGATGCTAATCATCACAAGATGGCTGCGGGGAACAAGATGGCTGCAGTCAGGTTCATATTACCCCTAACACTGTGGGTTCCTCCGCACCTAGCCACGCGAATACCTATCTCTAACCAACTCATTAAAAATTGCCAATTGGCCTGGTTCCAATTGCGACATCACCAACAAATAGCCCCGCATCCCTCTCCTGTTCACCCGGTTGTGTCACTGCTACAAGGGTTGCCCAACACTCGGCTTACCCCCTGGAAGACCCTAGAGATCACCTCTTTGAGCGACTTCTACTCAAATGAGAGTCTTCTCCCGTCCCAAGATATGATAGTCAGATTTGATATCTCCCGACATCTAGAGTTTGACTTTATGAGACTCAGGTCCCTCATGAAGGCCTGGGGATTCCTGCTCGATAGGATCAGGCCACTCACTCACTGGGAGGTTAGATGGAGAGCGAATCTGCAACTATACAAACCTCTCACTGCTCATTACAGATCCATTTTGGGGCTCCCCACTCTCGTAAAAACGAGACATTTGATTTCCTGGGAAACGGAATTGAGACATGTCTATACGACCGCGGACTGGACTGGGGCGATACAGATGACTAAATCAGCGCTCCATTGCGTCACACTATATGAACTCTATTTTAAGATCATTACCAGATGGCACTTAGTGCCGACCAAGCTTTGAACTCTGTACCCTGGACACTCACCTTTATGCTGGAGAGAGTGTGGAGAGATAGGCACCCCACTTCATATGTGGTGGTCATGTGATAGACTCCGACCGCTTTGGTCTAAAATTTGTGTGGTCTGTACGGCCTTGGAACTCCCGGCTCCTGATACCCCGGGTCTAGCCCTCCTACATGTAGGAGTAAAAGACCTCCCAAAACATAAGAAACACTTGCTAATCTACCTGTTGACTTCGGTCAAAATGCTTATAGCCAGAAATTGGAAAAAGCAGCAGCCCCCGAGATGGCAGGCAGTGGTCGACCACCTACAGTACATTAAATCTATGGAAGATTACGTCTTTCGGACGAGGAATCAGTCGAACACCTTTAGCCTAATCTGGGGACCTTGGGAGGCTTACCTGAGACCACCCTCATGATTGTCCTTGTCCTGATCTCTGGTGTCTTACCTCTTGCCGTAACCCTCCCTGACCCGGAAGAGGCGCCTCGCTATGGCTGTGCTGAGGCGCTCCTCTCTCTACATTATTCCCTCCCTACCCCTGATGTCTTCCCTTTCCACTCCCACCCCTCTCCCCTCCCTAAAGAGACTTGGGTGAACGAACCCAACAACACCATTCCTACTTATATATCCTACATATACCCTCAACCTAGCTACTCTAAACTGTCAGGCTTACTAGGTGTGGCATTTATTGCCGTACACCTCTTAAAATATAAAATCCTAACTATTCCCTCAGAATAACCAACACATAACAACTACACTTTATGAATATGCACTAGCAAAATGGTTAAAGGTTAACTATGTTCTTCTTTTCAGGTACACCGTTTTGCCTCCCATGTAACTCCCCTTACTATGTACCGTGTGTATTCCCGCTGCTAACAATTTCATGTGATGAGTTTTTTATTATATGGTTTTTGCACTTTACTTTTCAATAAAAAGTTACTGATTAAAAAAAAAAATATGGAGAGCATAAATTACTTTTAATAAAGCGCCACTTGTATTATGGATTTGAGTGTAAAGAACACCACAATCTCGCAATCGTGTTCAAGCTCCTCGCACTAGCCATACCTCTCCACTCGTAAGCTAGCCCTATATCTGCTAAATTATGAGGATACTGTAGAAAGGTTTGAAAATGTATTTCAAATTCAAGAGCAAAAAATAATATTGAGTTTGTACCATGCTTGTTAATAGGGATGGGCTAATGTGCTGAACGTGTAATTCTTTGGTAGAATGAATAGGCCTTTGGACATTCATTTTAAAAAATCAAATGTTGAATGTAGAACGAAAATCCATTGAAATTCAGTAATCGGATGTTATTTCCGGTTTTCAAATGCTACTTTAGTTTTCAAATGTTCATAATTAGATTGAATATCCACATTCGAAATTTCGATTGTAACATTCGATTTAACAAATACTATTCAGAAGTTCAATAGTTCATGTGGTAGGAAATTTAGTAAATTGATACATAATAGATACAAATATATAAATTTAAATGTTTCTATTTCAAATATTGCATAATTTGAATATTATATTTGAAGAGCGTTAGAAATAAAATTACAAATATACTAATTAGAACGTTGTCGCATTCGAATATGGCATAATTCAAATGGAATTATTAGACAAATTCGAATCAAATATTACATTTAAAGAAAGCATAAAAATATAAATACATTAAACAAATATTAGAATGTTGTACAAACATTCAAAATTCGAAACAAACAAATGTGAAAAAATAATTAATTTTTCGAATGTTCAGAAACATTCGTCCATCCCTACTTGTTAATAGCGAGATAACAATGTTTTTGTATAGATGTATGTGAAATAATAAAAAATGTTACGTGTCAGAAGTAAAATTATACGACCTGTGACTAACAGGCACATGGGTTTGTCAATGCTTGTTATTAAAAAAGGGAATGCCTTAAAGAGACAGTATACACCAATTTTCATTTAACTGCATGTAATAAACAGTAGTTAGTTGTTGAAGTGAGAGAGTGGATAAAGAGTGCTGACAGTCATGGAAGGTTTTAGCAGACCTGGAGATTAACTATCTTTCTCTCCTCTCTTCAATCTCTATTTTTACCCTCTCTATTATCTCTCAGGCCATATTTTCTCTTCACACACTTTCTTTCCCCTCTCTGATATCTCTTTATTCTTTTTTTTTTCCAATCTCTTGTAAAGCTACACTTTTACTTTTGCTCTCCAATCTCTCTCTCTCCCCTGTTTACCCTCTCAGATATAACAGTCTAAGCCTGAATGGTGTTCCAACATGTCAGGGTTTTTCCCCTGCTTTGTTTGCCATGTGCTGCTGGCAGCCATTTTACTTACCTCTTATTGAATCTAGTGCAGAGTGTCTGATGCTGCTCATTTCCTGCATGCCCTCTTATAGCCAGAATGGTGTACATCATTCGTGTGAGACAGGTTGCAGTCTCAGTATTGTGATGTCATCACTTATTATTTAAAGGGCCTCTGTTCAATATGCTTTGACTTTGCATTGTGTCAGACCTGTTTGTGAGGTATTGTTCCTATGTATTACCTGGCTATCTGACGTCCCTCCTCGTTCCTGACTCGGCCCCTCTGAGTACCAGCTCTGGTTTTGACTCCTGGCTTGTTATTTGACTTGTGAACTTTTTATTATTTCTTTGTTATTAATAAAGGTGTGATTATTTTTGCACTTCTTGTCTCAGTCTGATTCCTGGCACCCTGACATTACGCAAGGGTCATGAATCCTGATGGTGCTAATAATCCACCTTTGCCTACCATCATTTCCAGGATGGATGAACAGGATCACCGCTTGGATCAATTTGCACTAGCCCTGCAAACCCTGCTGACAGGAACTGCCCATTTGGACGAGAGTGTCCCACAAGTTATGGCTGCTCCTGAAACTTTCCGCTGCTGCACCTAGTCCTATTAGGAGCATGTTCAGTTCTGCACCTCTACCTCAGTGATATGGAGGTGATCCTATTCAGTGCAGAGGGTTTTTGAACCAGGTTGGCATTTGCTTTGAGATTTACCTCAGGCATTTCCCTCTGACAGAGCCAAGGTGGGATTTCTCATCTCGTTACTCTCTGACACAGCTCTTGCCTGGGCTAATCCCTTGTGGGAGACTAATAAACCCTGTGATTTCAAATTACCCTGAATTTGTGGCCTCCTTTCGAAGGGTTTTTAATGTTCCGGCTCACTCCTCCTCTGCTACTAAATGACTCATGTCCATTCAGCAAGGTACGAGATCTGTTGCTCAGTATGCCATTAAGTTCCTTACGCTTGCCACAGAGGTAGGTTGGAACAATGAAGTCCTTGTTGCCGCCTTCTTTCATGGACTCTCTGATGCAATTAAAGATGAAGTTGCTGCAAGAGATTTACCAGAGGATTTTGAGGCATTTGTGTCTTTTTTTTTTTTTTTTAAATATTTTTTTATTGAGGTTTTACATAATATACATAGAACATAAAACATAAACCGCCTTTTGGAGCAAAAGAAAGTTATAAATACAATTGAACACAATAATTCAACGATGATACAAGTCACAATAGTTAGGCAGATGGAACCTCAATTTTATAATAAGTTAGTATGAGTGTCTGACCTATTGAAATCTGAAGTATAAGGCCTAACGGCTTGTGGATGTAGTAAGCAACTGGAGGTCAGATAAATAGCTCTGTATGAGCTACACCAAGAGCAGAAATGTGTATATGTTATAGGGGGAGGGGATATTCAGCCGGTAAGCACCGCTATCAATATAAGGGGAGAATTGGAGGGCGGAGCCATAAGAGTAAACACATAAATATATATCTACAGTCAGACATCGTAAAACACATATGATCTACATTTTAGGGGGACCTCTGAAAGAATGTTATCGGGAAACTAGTTATATGAGACGCTGTAAATGAAGGTCATATCACTATTAACATCTTAATGCGACTAGGGGTCTATAAAGGAATATCTCATCTAGAGTTAGCAATACATATATAGGTTAGTGGCTTATATAAATGCATAAAAAAGTATAAAGAAGAGTTCAGAGCATATGAGTGTGCTATATAATTAGTGAGCTATATGTGATATCTCTAACTTAACTATACCCAGGTGGGGCTTCAAAATTAGCAATACAAAAGGTCATTTGTACTACATGCATTCTTACACATAATTGCAAACCATATTAGGTTAAGGGTAAGCTCCAGCCGGATATGCCCAAATATTCTACCCGCATCAGCAGTAATTGCTTACAAATGAACCCTATTGTGCTGATATAGCGGCAATGCCAGTTAACAAATAAAAATGAAAGTATAAGCACAATGTACATACTGCCTAAGCGGTCTGTTGAGTAGATAACTATGTATAGCAATATGTTATGTAAGGAATGAAGAGCATGAATGATTACTAGTAGATAGCGGCTACTGCTATAAAACTATATTACACTGCTCAGGCTAGAAGTAGCACATTCTCAGTTTTAGTGTATGTATGACCCTAAGGTAGAAAGTACATATAACCTAAAACTTACAGTATAATAACCGGTATGGGTAGCAATTGGTTAATAACAGCGAAAAGGGTCAACAGTTGTCTAGTTACGAGTACATGAAGAATCCATTAACATGTGCGTACTAGCATATAGAAAAACTTGCTGCATTTGTTGTCGGACAAAGTGACTGTAAAAATATCGTCATCCTCAGCCTGTTGCAGTAGATATACCAGATTGTAACCATGCCATAGATGTAATACGTTATAGACATTTGAAAAAAAAAAAAAAAAATTGCATCATGCCTGCTAACAGATATATCATAAGAAGGAAAGGATTGCGTGCTAATATTTAAGAGAAAAAAAGAGAAAAAAAAAAAAAAAAAAAAGCGTAACTACGGTAAATTGTAAGCTCCTAACTGCAGGGGAAACCCTGGATCATCCACTTATACCATACTGTTACTTACTTAGGTAATATTGTGAAAATGGGTATGGGGCAGCACACTATAAAGACATCCCATATTCCATAAAGCAAGGGTGATAGTCTCTGTAGGGAATGTTCATGTTAATAACAAGGAGGCACATTAATTAGAATTACAGATATCTCATAATAGATATGTGGATAGTGAAAGCAAAGATTTTCCTCTAGAGGGGCATATTTGTATAGACCTTATAAAGCTAGAATAAACATATTACATATATAAACTACATTAGCACAGACCGATGAGTAGTAATTTTCAAAAGCTCAGGCCATATGATGACTGTGATATTGGGGGGTCTGCTTTTATATAGTAGCATATATATAAAGAGTCAGTTCAATATGTAGGAGGATCTGCAATATAACAGATATGTATATGCTCATTTGCTATAGGACTGGTATGAGATAATGGTTTGATCGGAACTCCCCCTTCTAGATGGGCTAAAGAATAGCCTGAGAGTGTTGCCTAGGATGAAATCCATTACACTAATTCTAGGTGCTTATGTGGGAAGGTAGGCACTAGATCTGATTTATATGTATATATGCCGCTAGGTAACGGCCATCTCTTCCTCTTTTTTTTTTTTTTTTTCTCTCTTCCTTTTTTTCTTCCTTTTTTTTCTATTATCTTTTTATTTTATTTTTTCCCCCCTACTGCTTGGTAGTATATATTAGAGGCTTACAGAGACTTACAAAATATAACATTAAGGGTAAGAGATCTGTCTATGAGTAAACTAAAGCAACTATAATATAAAACTACTTGTGCAAAACAGAACATCCTTCCATAGACAGTGAGTGGCATATATGTGTAATCCAACATCTAGGGAACAATTATGTCTAAAGGGTATATTGCCATATTGGTTGCAAGATCATTTACATATCTTATAAACACCTAGGCTGATCCTATACATAACTCACTAGCAGGAAGTTTTAAAGTATTATTAACTCTAAGAGTGCAAGGTGAATATAAAGCAGTGATACATGCAACCTGACACTCTAAGGGAGCAGTAAAAAAAAAGAAAGAAAGAAAAAAAACAGATGAAAAATCTCCAGCTTAAGCAGGATGAGCTACCATAGTGGAGGAACCCTCGATTGAGGCAATAAATGAAATAGTTAGCATTGGTGAATGGAGGGTAGTAACGAGAATAAAAAGCATATAGTGAACTAGGAAGCATAAAATCATTCAGACAGTCAGCCATGCGGTTTAGTCAGCATGTCAAATAAGTATAATGTAACACTAACAAATCAATAATACAGTTGACAAGTGTCCAGAAAATGTAATTCGGTAGTATGAAGTCTTCATTCTATGGGGTGTGTGTTCCCTGCTTACTGCAAGATGTAACGCTGCTTCACCCGACCCCCTCAGCCCAGAAAGCTCTCACCCTGTAGATGAATAACTGTTCCAATATAGTGAGTGAAGTAGAAGGCAAGGCGGGACTCAGAATGAGTGAACCATATCTCAACAGTTCTGACACAGGGCCTCCGCGGGAGACCAGGAGATCAAAGGGCTCCACGTCCCAGCCACAGAAGTGAATCGCCCCTCCTCGGTCCAGGGGACAGCGCAAGCGGGACAGTTTCTGCGCTAGTATAGAGGGAGGTACCGGCTCCTCAATGCAGTAGCTGTAGCTCCGTGTGGCCGCAGTGCTATGCGTGGACTCTTCGGCGCTTGCTCTCTGGGCCATATCATTAGCGATACCAAGTGTGGCTCAGTCAACTAGCGGGTCTCCCTGGATGGGAGCTATAGAGCAGATGTAGGGACCAATGGCTTCCAGGCTAACCTCACCTCCATGTCGGGCCGTCTCAATCGATGAACGAAGGGACACTTCTAGTTGCTTGCATCCTCTACAATGCTGGATGTTGGCGTTATTGGCTGACCTAGGCAGGGAGGGCGAAGGAGCAGGGAGTTCCGTTGTACCGCGGCCTGCACTTGTCCCGCTGACTTAGACACAGCTGCCTCTATTTGGACCAGATCAGCTAAACATTTTTGTGGCATACTGATGCCGGGTAGAATTGTAGCTGGGTGTCTACTGGCGTGCTTTTCTTGTAGTGCCTCAGACGAGTGTAGAGTAGATGAAAAGTCAGCCATGTGGGTGTCATGTCTGAGTAGGTGAGCAGCGCCATCTTGGCTGCGGAGCTCAACAATGCTGGCTCTTAGACTTCCAAAATGAATGTTAGCTTTGACAATCAGTCCCTCAAGGATAGAAATAAGGTGTGCAGAAGGTTCTCCCATCTTAAGAGCTTGATAGGCAAAATATAAAAGTTCTTAATATACCATAGATAACTATTTTAATACCCAGATCTCAGGAGCTCAGAAATAGCACGTCTTTCCTCTGTGATAGTTGGCTCCGCCCCCCCATTGGTGTCTTTTTTAATCCAAATTAACATAAGACTAAGTGAGAGGCCCTCTTTCAAGGAGCACTTGCAGAAGCCTCCTGTTACGTTGTCTCCTACATGTTTGTTCCCACCCATGCCTCCCTCTCCTCCCATGCCTCCTGATCCCGAGTCACCAGGTACTGCTGAGCCGAAGCAGTTGGGATTCACGCATCTCTCCGCTGTTCCAATCAACCAACAGAATACAAGCTCAATCCTATTGGCTGATTGGATCAGCCAATAGGATTAAAGCTCAATCCTATTGGCTTATTGCATCAGCCAATAAGATTTTTTACCCTTTAATTCCGATTGGCTGATAGAATTCTATCAGCCAATCGCAATTCAAGGGATGCCATCTTGGATGATGTCCCTTAAAGGGAACCTTCAGTGTACCGCTGGGACCATATGAAGAGGATGCTCCACACCAGATGTCTTGAAGATGGAGCCGCTCCACATTGGAAGGATGAAGATAGAAGATGCCGTCTGGATGAAGTCTTCTGCCCACCTGGAGGATGACTTCTTGCCGCTTGGATGAAGACTTCTCTCGGCTTCGTTGAGGACTTCTGCCCGCTTGAAAGAAGACTTCTCCCGGCTGGATGAGGATGCATGTCCAGTCTTCAAAAACTGTAAGTGGCTCTTCGGGGGTTCTTGATAGGTTTTATTAGGGTTTATTGGGTGGGTTTTATTTTTAGATTTGAGCAATGTAAAAGAGCTAAATGCCCTTTTAAGGGCAATGTCCATCCAAATGCCCTTTTCAGGGCAATGGAGAGCTTAGGTTTATTTAGATAGGATTGTATTTGTGGGGTTTGGTTGTGTGGGTGGTGGGTTTCACTGTTGTGGGGTTATTTGTATTTTTTTTTTACAGGTAAAAGAGCTGATTTCTTTGGGGCAATGCCCCGCAAAAGGCCCTTTTAAGGGCTATTGGTAGTTTAGTGTAGGCTAGGGCTTTTTTATTTTGATAGGGCTATTAGGTGTAATTAGTTTAAATATTTGATCATTTCTTTTTTATTTTGTGTAAGTTAGTGGGGTTTTTTTATAATTTAGTTAATTGTATCTAATTAATGTAATTTATTTTTTTTAGTGTAATGTTAGGTTTAACTGTAAGACAGGTTAGGTTTTATTTCACAGGTAAATTTGTATAGGTAGCCCTCAGTTTTACGCCGGGGTTAGGTTCCAGGAGGAATGGTTGTAAATTGAAACCGTTGTAAATTGAAACCCAGTTTATAATGGAAGTCAATGGGAAGTGAGGGTTCCAGGCCCCTCTCAAAATTGTCATAAGTAACACCTAATACATTATTTTTAAAGCTTTGAAATGAAGACTTTAAATGCTAAACAGCATTATAAACCTAATAATATAGATTGTATCATCATCAAACTAAGTTTAATGAACATAAACATTTGCTAACAGCACCTATTTAAATAATCACACAACAGACTGCATCATCATTAAACTAAGTTTAATAAACAAAAACTTTTTTTACTTGCATTTTTCTGCAATCAGTTCTCTGCATTGTTAGCATGTTAGATAATAATGGGTCTGCACCTATTCTATGCATTTCAATCTGCAGTGATTAATAAGCAGTTAGGCACCCTCACCTCAAGCAGCTAGACAGGAAGATAATAGGGAAGTGGCTGCTAAAACTTGTTGCTCGATAGCTAATGTCTGCTCTGTGTACACAGATCAATTTCAGGCTGTTAAGTTTCATAACTTTGCTGCAAAACAAGCGGATAGCTCCACCTACTATTTTAATTAGTGCACTTTGCTTTCCAAAGCTTTTGAATAGCAGTCACATGACTGAAAAAAAAGGTTGTTATTCTGAAACGGCATAAATTGAACCGGCGTAAACCAAGGGCCACCTGTATTTATTTTTACTAGGCAGTTAGTAAATAGTTAATAACTATTTACTAACTAGTCTACCTAGTTAAAATAAATACAAACTTAGCTGTGAAATAAAAATAAAACCTAAGATAGCTACAATGTAACTATTAGTTATATTGTAGCTAGCTTAGGGTTTATTTTATAGGTAAGTATTTAGATTTAAATAGGAATTATTTAAGTAATGATAGTCATTTTTATTTAGATTTATTTTAATTATATTAAAGTTAGGGGTGTAGGGTTAGGGTGAGACTTAGGGTTAGGGGTTAATATATTTATTTAGTGTTAGTGATGTGGGAGGCCAGAGGTTTAGGGGTTAATAACTTTAGTATAGTGGCGGAGGTGATGTTGGGGGTGGAAGACTAAGGGTTAATAAATGTGTGTAGGTGGCGGCCATATTGGGGGCGGCAGATTAGGGGTTAATAAATGTATGTAGGTGGCGGTGACATTGGGGGCGGCAGTTAAGGGGTTAATAAGTGTAATGTAGGTGTCAGCGATGTTGGGGCAGCAGCTTAGGTGCGTTTAGACTCGGGGTTTATGTTAGGGTGTTAGGTTTAAACGTACATTTTGTTTCCCCCTAGACATCAATGGGGCTGCGTTACGGAGCTTTATGCTCCGTTATTACAGGTGTTAGGCTTATTTTTTAGCCAGCTCTCCCCATTGATGTCTATGTGGAAATCGTGCACAAGCACGTCAAACCAGCTCAAAGCAGCGCTGGTATTTATGTGTGGTATGGAGCTCAATGCAGCCATATCGCCGGGTTTTTGCAAACCTGTAATAGCAGCGCTATTTAAGGTAATCGGTGGAAATAATTACCGAGCCACTCATAACACAAAACTCGTAATCTGGCTGCAAAACATTTTGTTTAATTTGAAACTATGCGCCTATTATAGCTGCTGTCACCACCACTATGCATGAATCACGTATATGCTGACTAGCTTCATAATAACTTTTCAAAGAAGCATTTTTGTAAAATAAAGCATTTTGCAAAAATGCTACTAATGTGGAATTTAAAATTCACTGCTGTGCATTTCAAATTCTCCTTTATGCCACGTTACAGCTAGCATGAACAGCTCACTAATTACTTTACTTCAATGTTGTAAGGAGACAAACAACATGAAAAACTGTACTAAAGCCCCACCTAATGTGTGATAGTCTGAGATAGATATGATTTAACTACAATATTAAAGGGGCATTGTGCTAAAAAAATGTACTTTTATTTAAAGGGACATGAAACTCAACAGGGTATTTACTTCTGTTATCAATTGCTTGATTCCCATGATACTTTTTGCTGAAGAGATACCTAGGTGGTATCTGGAGAACTAAATGGTAGGAAATAGTGCTGACATCTAGTGCTCTTGTAAATGGATAGCGTTCTTGCAAAGCTGCTGCCATATGGTTCTCCAGAAATTGTCAGGCTCCTAAGCTTGCATCCCTGGTTTTCACAAAAGATACCAAGAGAAAATGGTAATAGAAGCAAATTAGACATCTTTTCTAATACTGTATGCTCTACTTGAAACATGAAATAAAAAAAACTTGGTTTCATATCTCTTAAATCTAGAAAAATATATATTTTCCAAATTGATCTAAAAACTAACAGGAAGTGCATGTTTGTACACAATTGACAGTTCTGAGCTAGTTCTTATGCTAGTTGGTATAATGATAAAATTCAGCAGCAGTAGAGCAGCTCCATTTTAAAAAGCTGAATACACTCAAAATGATATTATCCAACGGCACAGCTGTATGTAGGTCATTAATTAGCAGCACCTGGGAGGGAGTTTCTGAACCAAACCTCTATAACATACCTGTATTACATAGGTACCAGTAATACTGCCCTCTGACCCTAATTACCACATTACTGATCACCCCAGTGCAAGTAACCTTAAAGGGGCAATAAACTGCTGGAGAAGACTTCAACGGAATGGTTAGGACTCGCCATGCTCCTTTTTTAACCCTTTACTGGCGCCAGTTGGTAACCCCCCCCCCCCTTTCATACTGAGTACCTCATTTGTGGAACTCACACTGAGCTCTGTGACAGAAGTAGTGAATATTTACAGATCAGTGATATTGGCAGCTTTTTCACAGCTGTATTTTGCGCTTTGCACACAATACAGAACCAGAGGTGTAGATTTAGTTCAGTTTTTCTACACTGCTTGAAGGTTGCACAACATAAAAAGCCACATGAATAATACAGATTAATGCAGCCACTGAAATAATATAAAACTCACACTCTATGTCATACATACAAAGCCCCTTACTCTCTACATTACCTCCTCACAGCAATTACCATCATATTTGAACACCATCTATCTTCCCCTAACTTGCACCCATCTATCTTCACATTTCTTTCTTTCTTTCTTTCTTTCTTCTTATAATGTATAAATATTCATTTTGGTAGCTAATAATTTACCTTTTTGCTTAATTGTTGGCTTATATAAACTCCCGAGGTGAGTTGATTGCATGTGTAAAGGAATTAAAAAATGCCTGGGACTTGTATAAGACTATCCTAAGAAAAAAGCAACATGTAATATGGGTAGACTTGATGGGTCTTTTTTGGTTCTTATCTGATGTCAAATTCTATGGGGCCTATTTATGAAAGGCCTGTCGGACATGATCCGACATTGCAGATCATGTCCGACAGACCTCGCTGAATGCGGAGAGCAATACGCTCTCTGCATTGCACCAGCAGCTCTTGTGAACTGCTGGTGCAACGCCGCCCCCTGCAGATTCGATCAGGTTAAATTGTGGCGATCTCTGTCCGCCTCCTCAGGGCAGGCGGACAGGTTATTGAGCAGCAGTCTTTAGACCGCTGCTTCATAACTGGTGTTTCTGGTGAGTCTGAAGGCTCGCCAGAAACACGGGGCTTCAAGCTCCATACGGAGCTTGATAGATATGCCCCTATGTTTCTATATATGATTATATGTATACTACATATATATACCCAGGTATAACTTCTAGAGAAATATGAGAGGTAGACTCTAATAACAAATTAGTCCAGGCAAAAGAAGAATGACTGCACTCCAGTATCAGTGGGGTGATGGTTGGGAAATACGCTGAGGGCCGCAACCCAGGAATTTCCTATTGTCCTCTTTAGGGCTTCTATCGGAGCAATCTCTAAAAGATTAGTATCGGCTTAAGCAGCATTCTCTCCTGTATAAGTTTCTGAGATTATTACATATGCTGACACAGTAATGTGGAGATAATCAGCGGATTATAAATGTTGTGGAAATAGCACCTAAATTTTGCAACTTGACATGGCCGCCACCCGGACACGCCCCCGAAGTAACTGTACTTTGAAATGTACTTTTGATGTGTTTTGTGCAACTTTTTATAAGTTTGTAACAGTTAACCAGAGCTCTAAAAAAGTGCTATCCTGACAAGTCTTAAATTCAATTGAGCTAAAACGAACTTACTTTCAACTTGTAGTATGCGCTCTACTTCTGACAAGCACAAAGACCCGCAATAAACCCCTAATCGCTTGTGCGCAAAAGTTAGCGCACCACTCCTAAGGGCTAGATTATGAGTGGAGCACAAATGTGCGCTAGTATTACAAGTAAAGCGCAATGTGAACACGACTTCATGTTCACATTGCATGGAAGCTTTGCGGTCATGAGAGCGTGCTTCCATATGCTCCAATGGGAGTCTCGTTCTGATGCCGATAGACACAGTAAACAACCTTGCGCAGCATTGGGCGGCATATTTAAATTGAATATATACATATATATTTATGTGTTTATATGTGTATATACACATATTAACACATAAATATATGTATATAAGCATATACATATATATTTATACAGACAACACAGTCCCCATACGCTGTAATGTATAGACACTTTTCAGTGCCGTTTTTTTTTTTTTTT
This sequence comes from Bombina bombina, assembly GCF_027579735.1. Taxonomy (NCBI): domain Eukaryota; kingdom Metazoa; phylum Chordata; class Amphibia; order Anura; family Bombinatoridae; genus Bombina; species Bombina bombina. Next base: position 278,602,031 of record NC_069499.1, read on the forward strand.
AACACCCCACATCCCCTCACTTTAACTCCTTATAACTGCTTGGTCATATTTTTTATTTTAATAAAATATATGTAAACATTATTTTGGGTGTTACTTAACCAAGCTCGCAGTAGCATTAACCAGTCATTACAATTAACTTGTGACTTTACCGGCACATGTTAAATTAGTGCTCTACTTGTAATTTAGCCCTAAATATTTAAATAATAAGATAGCGGCAACTGAGTTCCTAAATCTAACCCTTAAAATAGCTGACCACAAACTTTAGATTGAACACCTGCAATGGAGCATATTATTCTACCCTTTAACTGAGTAAGGTACTTTAATGAGCTTTCAAGACTGCCTACCCGCTAGGAGGGGTACCACTAGGCTCACACCTAAAGGGCATCTCCTCCTCCCATTCAGCCTGGCCATCACTTAGTCTCTACTTCAAGTGCCGAGAGGGCCATGACCAACCTCCACAAGAGCCAACAACCCCTGGCACCAGAGGGGGAACTCTTGCCGCCACAACTAGAAAAACCATAAAACATTCTACAATATAATTACCAACAAAAACATATCAACATTATGAAATATTAAACACCTTATAAAACAAACTCTGGGGAAAACACTTAAAAAAAATATTAAAATATATATTTAAACAAAATATAAAATTTTCTTCTAAGGGAAAAAAATAGGAATGGGAAGTATTCCTAATGCACAGTTGACCTAGTGCAGTTTCAGTTTAGCTTGCAAGCGATAGATGAAAAGGCTTTTTTGTGCACACCACATAGAAGTCTATAGGGAGATGGAGTTATCAAGGTCACGATGTCCAAAGTCCTAAAGTTTGCACAACTGAGTCTTTCGTTCGTGCGCTACCTTTTTGCTTTCAAGTTGTAATACCAGCGCTAACCCGATAGCATTCATATTTTACCTTGAGCGCAATAAGTGTTCAAGAGCGATACAAAATAAGCGCACTACTTGTAATCTTGGTCATTCTCAAATCATTCTGTAAACACAACCCCTTTAAATAAAAAAAGACAACTTACATATGGATATGAAAAGGCCACAGCTTGTTTTATTAACTTTAAATGACATTATTTTAGTATGTGAATATATTCCTTGTCAATCTGCAAAGTATTCACTGCACTCTGGTGTTTTTCCTCTCCTGTAACTCTATTTTGGTATGTGAATATATTCTTTGTCAAAGTTGTCAATCTGCAAAGTATTCACTGCACTCTGGTGTTTTTCCTCTCCTGTAATTCTATTTTGGTATGTGAATATATTCCTTGTCAATCTGCAAAGTATTCACTGCACTCTGGTGTTTTTCCTCTCCTGTAACTCTATTTTGGTATGTGAATATATTCCTTGTCAATCTGCAAAGTATTCACTGCACTCTGGTGTTTTTCCTCTCCTGTAACTCTATTTTGGTATATGAATATATTCCTTGTCAATCTGCAAAGTATTCACTGCACTCTGGTGTTTTTCCTCTCCTGTAACTCTATTTTGGTATGTGAATATATTCTTTGTCAAAGTTGTCAATCTGCAAAGTATTCACTGCACTCTGGTGTTTTTCCTCTCCTGTAACTCTATTTTGGTATGTGAATATATTCCTTGTCAATCTGCAAAGTATTCACTGCACTCTGGGGTTTTTCCTCTCCTGTAACTCTATTTTGGTATGTGAATATATTCCTTGTCAATCTGCAAAGTTTTCACTGCACTCTGGTGTTTTTCCTCTCCTGTAACTCTATTTTGGTATGTGAATATTGATATATCATACATTTGTTGTACAATTATCCAATGTCTTACTTGTAATGTTTTGTTAATTGCCATGTGATGCTCAATCCTTATCAATACTTGCTATTATTCTAAAATGTATAGCTGTCTTATGCCACAGTTTTAACCCCCTCTAAATTGTGTTGTCTGTTTACTTAACATCTCACCCTGACCAGACCAGAATCTAACTTTCCAATTGACCTTTCCAAATGTCTTTGATTAGCAATCAACTAAATTTAGTGGACTCAGCTGACTGCCCTGCCTGCATATATTTCACACTAATGTGGGCTGTGCATTGCACTGGGCTATGCATTGCTATAACAACATATGTTCACATTTTCAAAGTGAACATTTTATAAGTAAGGCATTAGCAATAGAATTATACAAGAATTAAGTGAACATTTTATAAGTGAGGCATTAACAATAGAATTATACAATAATTAAGTGAACATTTTATAAGTGAGGCATTAACAATAGAATTATACAAGAATTAAGTGAACATTTTATAAGTGAGGCATTAACAATAGAATTATACAAGAATTGAACAATGATTGGGCAAGGGGCAAGACACAAGGGCCTCCATTACATATAGAGCGTCGCCCGAAAAAGCCGGCGACGCCAGATTTGCGTGATTTTGGTATTACATATATGGTGTAGCATACAAGTTACGCCCATATATTTCACCCGCAATTTTTACTCCCATAGGCTAACATGGGACCACGTTGTAAATCGGTATCAAATATCCAGCGCAAGGCCTTACGTGGCAAAAATTGAGAAATCTTACTCCATTTTTACCTCGCCATAAAAGGCAGCCGTAGCAGGCCTTGCGCTAAGTATGGGAGCACCGTAACTCCATAAAATGCCTGCAAAAATAAACACCTAACGCATGCGCAATGTCTATCTACCTGTCAACCGCAACCCCCCACCACAATAAGTAATAAACTCTATTAACCCCTAAACCACCATAGTCCACACCGCAATAAACCTATTCTAGTATTAACCCCTAAACCACCATAGCCCACATAGCCTATTAAATGTATTAACCCCTAATCTGCCGCCGCCAACGTCGCTGCCACTATAATAAAGTTATTAACCCCTAAACCTAAGTCTAACCCTAACCCTAACACCCCCCTAACTTAAATATTATTTAAATAAATCTAAATAATATTACTATTATTAACTAAATTATTCCTATTTAAAACTAAATACTTACCTATAAAATAAACCCTAAGATAGCTACAATATAATTAATAATTACATTGTAGCTATTTTAGGATTTATTTTTATTTTACAGGCAACTTTGTATTTATTTTAACTAGGTACAATAGCTATTAAATAGTTAATAACTATTTAATAGCTACCTAGTTAAAATAAGTACAAATTTACCTGTAAAATAAAACCTAACCTAAGTTACAATTACACCTAACACTACACTATCATTAAATTAATTAAATTAATTAACTAGAATTACCAAAAATTAAATACAATAAAATAAAATAAACTATAGTACAAAAAAACCCCCACTAAATTACAGAAAAAAATGACAAGAAGTTTAAACTAATTACACCTAATCTAAGCCCCCTAATAAAATAAAAAAGCCCCCCAAAATAATAAAATTCCCTACCCTATACTAAATTACAAATAGCCCTTAAAATTGCTTTTTGTGGGGCATTGCCCCAAAGTAATCAGCTCTTTTACCTGTAAAAAAAGAAATACAACCCCCCCAACATTAAAACCCACCACCCACACCCAACCTTACTCTAAAACCCACCCAATCCCCCCTTAAAAAAACCTAACACTACCCCCTTGAAGATCACCCTACCTTGAGCCATCTTCACCGAGCCGAGCAGAAGTCTTCATCCAATCCGGGCAGAAGAGGTCCTCCAGCCGGGCAGAAGTCTTCATCCAAGCGGCATCTTCTATCTTCTTTCATCCGATGAGGAGCGGCTACATCTTGAAGACATCCGACACGGAGCATCCTTCTTGGCCGATGGACTAACGACAAATGAAAGTTCCTTTAAATGACGTCATCCAAGATGGCGACCCTTTAATTCGGATTGGCTGATAGGAGCTGTTCCAATCAGCCAATAGAATGCGAGCTCAATCCTATTGGCTGATTGGATCAGCCAATCGGATTGAACTTCAATCCGATTGGCTGATTGCATCAGCCAATAGCATTTTTCCTACCTGAATTCCGATTGGCTAATAGAATCCTATCAGCCAATTGGAATTCAAGGGACACCATCTTGGATGACGTCATTTAAAGGAACCTTCATTCGTCGTTAGTCCGTCGGCCAGGAAGGATGCTCTGCGTTGGATGTCTTCAAGATGGAGCCGCTCCTCGTTGGATGGAAGAAGATAGAAGATACCGCTTGGATGAAGACTTCTGCCCGGCTGGAGGACCTCTTCTGCCCGGATCGGATGAAGACTTCTGCCCGGCTGGAGGACCACTTGTGCCTGGATCGGATGAAGACTTCTGCCCGGCTTGGTGAAGACGGCTCAAGGTAGGGTGGTCTTCAAGGGGGTAGTGTAAGGCTTTTTTAAGGGGGGATTGGGTGGGTTTTAATGTTGGGGGGTTGTATTTCTTTTATTACAGGCAAAAGAGCCGATTACTTTGGGGCAATGCCCTGCAAAAAGCCCTTTTAAGGGCTATTTGTAATTTAGTATAGGGTAGGGAATTTTATTATTTTGGGGGACTTTTTTATTTTATTAGGGGGCTTAGATTAGGTGTAATTAGTTTAAACTTCTTGTCATTTTTTTCTGTAATTTAGTGTTTGTTGTTTTTTGTACTATAGTTTATTTTATTTAATTGTATTTAATTTTAGGTAATTGTAGTTAATTAATTTAATTAATTTAATGATAGTGTAGTGTTAGGTGTAATTGTAACTTAGGTTAGGTTTTATTTTACAAGTACATTTGTACTTATTTGTAGGGTAGGGAATTTTAATATTTTGGGGGGCTTTTTTTATTTTATTAAGGGAATTAGAGTAGGTGTAATTAGCTTTAAAAAAATTGTAATTCTTTTTTTATTTTCTGTAATTTAGTGTTTTTTTTTTTAGTAATTTAGTTTATTTAAATTAATTGTAAATAATTGTAGGTAGTTTAGGTAATTCATTTAATTATAGTGTAGTGTTAGGTGTAATTGTAACTTAGGTTAAGATTTATTTAACAGGTAAATTTGTACTTATTTTAACTAGGTAGCTATTAAATAGTTAATAACTATTTAATAACTATTGTACCTATTTAAAATAAATACAAAGTTGCCTTTAAAATAAATATAAATCCTAAAATGGCTACAATGTAACTATTAGTTATATTGTAGCTAGCTTAGGGTTTATTTTACAGGTAAGTATTTAGTTTTAAATAGTAATTATTTAGTTAATTATAGTAAATTTATTTAGATTTATTTAAATTATATTTAAGTTGGAGGGTTAGGGTTAGACTTAGGTTTAGGGGTTAATACATTTTTTATAGTGGTGGCGACGTTGGGGGCGGCAGATTAGGGGTTAATAATTGTAGGTAGGTGTCGGCGATGTTAGGGACGGCAGATTAGGGGTTAATAAAATTTAACTAGTGTTTGGGAGACGGAAGTGCGGCGGTGTATGGGGTTAATATATTTATTACAGTGGCGGCAATGTCCGTTCGGCAGATTAGTGGTTAAAAACTTTATTTAAGTGTTTGCGATGTGGGGGGGCCTCGGTTTAGGGGTTAATAGGTAGTTTATGGGTGTTAGTGTACTTTTTAGCACTTTAGTTAAGAGTTCTATGTTCCGGTGTTAGCCCATAAAACTCTTAACTACTGATTTTTAAATGTGTTAGGAGTCTGGACATTAGAAGGTGTATCTCTCACTTTTTCCAGTGATCGTAATACCGGCAAATCCCATTAAAAAGATAGGATACACAATTGACGTAAGGGGATTTGCGGTATGCTAAAATCACGGAAAAAAGTGAGCGGTACACGTGTACCTGCCTGACTCGTAATACCAGCGGGCGTTAAAAAGCAGCGTTAAGACCCCTTAATGCTGCTTTTTAAGGCTAACACAAGACTCGTAATCTAGCCGAAGATTAGTCAATTACTCCTTCTCTCTCTCCACCTGCACTGTTCATTAGCCCATCTCTCTTAAACTCACCTTACTTTTGTACTCATTAACTTCACCTATTCAAAAGCAGTCTCACTACTGCAAATCCGTATCTCATCTCATGTCACTCTCCCTCTTGCTTTTACTTACTGCTGGTGACATCTCCCCTAATCCTGGTCCCCAACCACTGCCTAGCCCTGCACATCCATGTTTACTGTCAGAAAACAAAACTCTGCAAACCTTACTCACATTCCTCTTGCATCAAAGCCACTACCCCTTTCACTTGCGCACTCTGGAACTCTCGCTCAGTTTGCAACAAGCTCACTTCTATACATGACCTCTTCATCTCCCGCTCCCTCAACCTTCTGGCCCTAACAGAAACCTAGCTCTCTCCCCTAGACACAGCATCCACTGCTGCTCTGTCACATGGGGGTCTCCACTTCAGCCACACTACTAGGTCTGGTAATAGACAAGGAGGTGATGAAGGTATTTTACTTTCCTCTCATTGCATCTTCCAACAAATAAATCCCATCTCTTCCCTCACATTTTCCTCATTCGAAACCCACATGATTTGCTTATTCTCCCCTCTCTCTGTACGTGTTGCAGTCATATACTGACACCCTGGCTCCTCAACTCAATTTCTAGATCACTTGGCTGCCTGGCTACCTTATTTCCTTTCCTCAGACACCCCTGCCCTCATTTTTGGCGATTTCAACATCCCTCTTGACAATCCCACTGCCTCATCTGCAAAACAACTTCTGCAACTCACTTCCTCTTTCGGTCTGTCACAATGGACTGATTCTCCCACTCCCAAAGACTGCACTCTCTCAAACTTCACAAACTCCTCCTTTCCTCTTTCTGACCACCATCTCCTTACTTGCAACATATCCAACTCTCCCTCCCTCTACTCCTCACACCAAACTTCACAGAAGCATTATGTCATTAGATCAGCAACAGCATGTTAATTCCCTCAAACCTCTCCTCTCATCCTTCTCCTCCTTTTCCTGCCCTGAACAATCAGTCTGCCACTATAATTCCACCCTTATATCCATCCTTGACAATCTCGCCCCTTTTACCATAGCTCGGAAATCACACACTCATCCTCAGCCCTGGCATACTCCTCTGACATGGTACCTATGCATATGTTCCCGTACTGCTGAGCGGCACTGGAGAAAATCTCGGAGTTGATTTTCTTCATTATAAATTCATCTTGAACTCCTACTATTCTGTCCTTAATCTCCATAAGCAACACTACTTCTCTACTCTTATCTCTAATCTTTCTTCAAACCCAAAATGTCTGTTCTCAAGTTTCAATACTCTCCTCTGCCCTCCCCCACCTCCTAATACAACTTTTCTGTCAGCTCAAGACTTTGCCAGCCACTTCAATAACAAAATTGACTACATCAGAAATTAAATCAGCTCTCAACATAAATCTATTCTCTCCCCCTCAAATGCTCTCACTCAACCACAACCCACATAACCTTAAACTTAGCTCATTCTCCCCTGTTACTGAGGAAGACGTTTCAGCACTAATACTGCACTCTCACCTCACTACCTGTCCCCTTGACCCTATCCCCTCACAGCTACTCCCCTCCCTCTCTGCTACCCTTACCCCTATACTAACACACATTTTCAACTTCTCCCTCAGCACCGGTATCTTTCCCTCATTGCTGAAACATGCACTGATCACACGTATCCTCAAAAAACCTTCCCTTGATCCTACCTCCCCATCCAACTACCGCCATATTTCCCTCCTCCCTCTTGCCTCAAAGCTTCTCAAAAAACTAGTTTATGCACGCCTATCTCATTTCCTTATGTTAAACTCCCTCTTGACTCACTGCAATCTGGATTTCGTCCCCATCACTCCACAGAGACAGCTATTGTTAAGGTTACCAACGACCTACTTACAGCAAAATCAAAAGGCCACTTCTCTCTGCTTATCCTCCTTGATCTGTCCGCAGCCTTTGACACTGTTAACCACCCTTTTTTACTCCAAACTCTCCAATCCTTCGGCATCTGTGACACAGCCCTTTCATGGCTCTCTTCCTACTTGTCAAACAGTACCTTTAGTGTAGCCTTCTCTGGGGCCTCCTCTGCCCCATCACCACTTTCTGTCGGAATACCGCAAGGCTCTGTCCTCGGTTCCCTTCTCTTCTCAATCTACACGTCATCACTAGGTTCCCTAATAAAGTCCCATGGTTTCCAATATCATTTATATGCCGACAACTCCCAAATCTACTTCTCTGCACCAGACCTATCTCCTTCCTTGCTAACCCGTGTCACTAACTGTCTTTCTCAAATCTCTTCCTGGATGTCCTCTCACTACCTCAAGCTAAATCTCTCCAAGACTGAGCTCCTCATTTCCCCCCCTTCTTCAAAAATCTCCACCCCCAATCTCTCTATAACTGTCGACAACTCCATCATTACCCCTACCCCGCATGCCCGATGTCTCAGGGTCTTTCTTTCGCTCCTCACATTCAGTCCTTGGCTAAAGCCTGCCGCTTCCACCTTAAAAACATCTCTAAAATCAGACACTTCCTTACACAAGACACAACTAAGATTTTAATCCACTCTCTCATCCTTTCCCTCCTCGATTACTGCAACTCTGTCCTCTCTGGTCTCCCCACCTGCCACCTAGCTCCTTTACAACCATAATGAATGCCTCTGCCAGACTAATCTTCCTTACACGTCGCTCTTAATCTGCTGCACCTCTCTGCCAATTCCTTCACTGGCTTCCTCTTGCCTCTAGGATCAAACACACTCTGACATACAAAGCCCTCAACTGCACTGCTCCTCCCTATATCTCAGACCTTGTCTCCAGATACTCTCCCTCCCGTCCCCTTCGCTCTGCTCATGTCCTCCTACTCTCCTCCTCTCTGGTTACCTCATCACACTCCCGTTTACAGGACTTCTCCAGACTTGCTCCCATCTTGTGGAACTCTCTGCCTCGCTCCACAAGACTCTCCCATAGTTTTGAAAGCTTCAAGTGCTCCCTAAAGACTCTACTGTTCATGCATACAACCTATGCTAACCTTACTTTTTACCAGTTCCACTCCTCCATTGCTATCCCCTGAACCCCCTTAGCATGTAAGCCTAAAAGTCCAGCTGTTTGTAAATCACCTTCTTAAGAGCTGACTACAACAGTGCAACTCTTGGCAGGGCCCTCTACCCATTTGATCCCTATAATTGTTTTGTTGTACTCCCCCTTTGTTTATAGCACTGCGGAATCTGTTGGCGCTCTACAAATAACCGATAATAATAATAATAATAATCATAATAGCAAACCCTTAGAACCCCATCAAAAGTGCTTGACTGGTTTAACTACCAAGCGTGCCTTCCCAAAACCTAAAGGCCCTACATAACCAACCTTTTCCTGCTGCCCTAACAGGTAGTATCTTATGTTCTCACAAATGCTGTAAGTCATTAACACCCAGAGCAAGCACTCCGGCTGTGACAAAACCACACTTCCACTGCTAAAATCCGGGAGGTTGTGTGGGTACTTCTTGCACTTTTCAGCTCTAGATCAGAAAGGGGATTACCACTTCTGCTCCACACTTTTTAATTGTCCCTGCTGCCCAACTCCTTGCTCCATAGTTGACACCATTCTTTCCAAGTGGTCAATGAACCCCTCCTTTCAATTTCTCTCACACAGCTTTTTCCTTTCCCCACTTCACTAGTGGGCTGAACATGGGGTGTTCCATGGGATGTAGTTTAATGTTCTCTGGTAGGTCTGGCATATTCTCTAAAAATGTCCCCCCTTTTATCTCATAAAAGGTGGTTTTATTGTATCAAAATACATAAAACAATAGGAAATAGAGGTGATTGTAAGATGCTATATGCTAAAAAAAAAGGAATTGTAGTGGCTGCAGTATTTAAAGTGATGGTAAAATCTAACAAATTACTTTTCATATTCTAAATTAAAATGATTAATATAGGTGACTCATTACAATGCCATTTTTCAAAATGCTGTATTTTAACAAAAAACTCACGTTTAATTCCCCCTGTTTAATAACACCCACTGGCCACTTACTTGGTGAAGCTTTTTTTTCATCATGTCAAATATATGTATTTCTATGACAGCGCGCACTCTAGTGCGGCTGCCTGCTGCTCATATCAGAGTTCCGACTTTGCAATAATGTAAATAGAAATAGTGAATGCTTTACATATGCATTGCTAGTTTTCATTAATTGGCTTCAGTATCAAGGATCTAATGTTAACATTTTATTTTATATATATTATCCAAAAATAAAATGCAATAAAAATAATGTACTAGAAAAAAAGTAATTTGGTGTATTTGGCACTGATATTCAAAGCTCAGACAGACCGCCGAGAAACTCGCTTTATGCCTCGCTGGTCTCGCAGTCCATCGATATATTCAAAAAAAGGGATTAATATGCGAAGTGCTGACAAGTAGCAATGTATCTCCCATAGGAACCAACAGGTATTGCACCTTCAGCAAAAGTCTGCTGGCATTGCCACTCGTTTGCACTTGTCAGCAGACTAAGAAAAAAAATTCCACCCTATTATAAATAGTGCAGATATGTTGATACATTTATATACAAAGTTTAAATTATAGGCATTTTCCTGTATAATGCATATTAATTTAAAGGGACAGTCATGTCCAAAAAAACCTTTCATGATTCAAATAGGGCATGTAATTTTAAACAACTTTCAAATTTATTTTTATCACCAATTTTGCTTTGTTCCCTTGGAATTCTTAGTTGAAAGCTAAACCTAGTTAGGCTCATATGCTAATTTCTTAGACCTTGAAGGCCGCCTCTAATCTAAATGCATTTTGACAGTTTTTCCCTACTAGAGGGCGTTAGTTCATGTGTGTCATATAGATAACATTGAGCTCACGCACGTGAAGTTACCTAGGAGTCAGCACTGATTGGCTAAAATGCTTGTCTGTCAAAAGAACTGAAATAAGGGGGCAGTTTGCAGAGGCCTAGATACAAGGTAATTACAGAGGTAAAATGTGTATTATTATGTGTTGGTTATGCAAAAATGGGTAATAAAGGCATTATCTATCTTTTTAAACAATTTTGAAAAATTCTGGTGTTGACTATCCCTTTAAGTATTGTATGGATTTGAAACATGTTTTGTTTTTTTACATGGGAAAAAATATGATTAAAAACTATACAATGCTTTAATTAATATACATTATACAGGAAAATGCATATAATTTAAACATTGTATATACATATTCTGCTCCTCTAAACTATTAACTCCTTAAATTAATATTAACCCCTAATCTATAACCTATTAACTTAACCACGCCCTAACCTTTTAACCCCTAAGATGCCACAACCCTCCACTGCAAACGCTCCCTAAACTATTAACCCCTAAACCACTAATACCCCATCACAAACACCCCCTAACCTATTAACCCCTAAACTCCCACAACCCCCAACGTAAATTAGCCCTTCACGACTTAACTACCTATCAGCTAACCCCCAGACCTCTAACATAACACCCTAAGTTACACAAAATAGCAAACACTGAAATCACAACAAAATAAAAAAAAACACATTACAAAAAAAACACTACAAAAACAAAACAAAAACAGTTATGCCTATCCTAAAACTAAAGTCCTCTTAAAAAAACTCCTACCACAAAATAAAAAACTCTATACTAACACTAAAACCTACTCTAACAATTGCCCTAAAAATTTATTTTATAGAGCATTGCCCTGAAGTGATTAAGCTCTTTTACTTGGCAAAAAAAAAAATCACTTTTCTAAAACCAAAATAATCAAATAAAAAGCCTAAAAATACATAAACAAAACAAACATAAACACAAAATTGCCCCGATAAGGGCATTTGGTAGGACATTGCCTTAAAGTGATTATAGCTTGTTTGCTTAAAAAGATAAAATTCTATTCTAAAAAAATTCCTATCCTAAAAAAAAATTGCCCTAAGAAGGGCATTTGGTAGGGCATCACTCTTAGTAGGGCATTTGGCAGGGAATTGTCCTAAAATGATTATAGCTCTTTTTCCCTGAAAGAGCAAAAAAAAAAAACAACCCTATCCTAAAAAACCTAAGTTTAAAAAATCCTTGTCCTAAAATAATTATAGCTATTTACCCTGAAAGCAAAAAATTGCCCTATACTAAAAAAAATTCCTATCCTAAAAAAAAACCTGTTAAAAAAATCCTATCCTAAAAAGATTGCCCTAAGAAGGGTATTTTGTAGGGCATTGCCCTAAAGTGATCAAGCTCTTTTGTTAAAAAAAAAAAAAAATCTGCCTATTCTAAAATATAAACCCTAACCACCTATTCTTTAAGGGTACTTTTAGTTTTAGGATATGCATAACTGGGATTTAAGTTTTTGGTAGTGTTTTTAGTTTTTGTTGTAATGCTAGTGGTTGTTATTTTCTGTAACTTAAGGGATGTTAGGTTAGGGGTAGGGGGGTTAGCTGTTAGGGAGTTAAATAGTGTAGAGGTAGTTTGCAATGCGGGATTGTGGAGGTTTAGGGGTTAATAGGTTAGGGGGTGTTTGCAGTGGGGGTTTGTAGCGGTTTAGGGGTTAATAGTTAGGGGGTATTTGTGATGGGGATGTGATGGTTTAGGGGCTAATAGGTTCAGGGGTGTTTGCAGTGGGGGGTTGTGGTGGTTTTGCGGTTAATAGGTTTGAGGTAGTTTGCAATGGGAGTATTTGGGGTTTAGGGGTTAATAGGTTAGTGGTGTTTACGGAGGGGGTTGTGGTGCTTTAGAGGTTTATACGTTAGGGGTAGTTTGCGGTGGGGGTATAGGCAGTATAGGGGTTAAGTAGTGTAGGGGTAGCTTGTGATGGGAGGGTATGGAGGTATATGGGTTAAGTAGTGTAGGGTTTATTGCAGTGGGGGTTATGGTGGTATAGGGATAAGTAGTGTAGGGGTTATTGAAGTGGGTGGGGTTATGGCGATATAGGAGTTAAGTAGTGATGGAGTTTTTGCAGAGGCGGTATAGGGGTATGGCGGTATAGGGGTTAAAGAGTGTAGGGGGTGATTGAGGTGGGGGTTTATGGTGATTTGGGGGTTATCAGTGTAGGCTGTTGTGCAATATATTTGAAAGGGATTCTTTACTTTACATCAACAAAATATAGGTGTCAATGCTGCTTGGAATATTTCATCAGCATCGCAACCCATTGCGATGTATAGTAAAATGCCTCTCAGCGATGCTGGCTTTAAACAGTAATGTCAGCACATTTTAATATTTCACTGGCTTTCTTGACATTGTGTTGTATCCCTTTTGAATATATCGCCACATCGCAAAACACATTCTCGATCATTAGGCCTAATTAATCACTAGTGGGCACCAACTGCTGAGTATTGCAATGTATTACAACCATATCACAACTTCACTGTGGATTGTATCTGCCAGATTGACTGCTTATATACATAGCTAACACCTGTATTTGTCAAACTATTTAACATCAAAATGACAGCTGTGAAAAAGGTCTATTACACCAGGTTTGTGCAAGACATGCTTGAGCATTACATGTACATGTGGTATGAGTTTAATTCATTGGAAGCTTGCTAATAAGACCAACTTTCAATCACATCATTCCATTCAACATGTTAAACATCAGAGAATTTGACAGACATAAAATCATAATTTTGCATCAGCAAGGTCACTCTCAAAGGGAAATCAGATGTGGTATTCAAGCTGTTATAAAGAAATTTGAAGAATAAGGAGAGGTCAAGGAGTCTCTTATTTAAGAGACCAGAAGAAGTCCATCAAGGACCGGGCTCAGCATCTGGCAGCTTCATTGGGATGCCAAGTTGACCCTTCTACAGCCCAAAGAAGCTTGATCAGGAATGGTCTTTGTTGAAGAGTAGCAGCCAAGAAACCACTTTTTTGGAAGGGGAACAGGGTTAAAAGGCTAAGATATGCTAAAGCTCACAAAGATTGTATTGAAGATCAGTGGAAAAGAGTATTATGGAGTGACAAATCTGGGTCCAATCGTTGACAATATGTGAGAAGAAGAGTTGGAGAGAGATGGAAGAATGAGTGCTTGCGGCCTTTAGTTAAACATGATTTGAGGCTGCATTTCTGCCAGTGGTGATTTTCTTTTTCAGCATGATAATGATCCCAAGCACACTGCTAATGCATTGAAATCATATTTGGAGAGAAAAACAGATGATCAAACACTTATAGTCAGTCCAGACCTGAATATTATAGATGCAGTATGGGATCAAATGGTTAAAGAAAGAAATAAGACAACCTAAATTTAAAGAACTCTGGGAAGTGCTGAAAGAAGCATGGTATAATATAGCAGAAGATTACTTCAGAAAACATCAGGACAGTCTTCCCAAAAGAGTTGAAGATGTGCTTAGTGCCAAGGGAGATCACACTAAATACTGACTTTTGCCTGAAGAAGTAATTTTGTTATGAAAATTGTGTGTTTTTTATATTTTGTGTTAATATTTCCTGTATTTTCTGTTTGTATCTTAATAAAGAGACCAAAAAATGAATATGGATGGTCATTAAAACTTTGCTAAAACAACAAATCTAATGGTGGCCCAAGACTTTTGCACAGTACTTTATATATAAAATATTAATTCCTTATAGGGACATAAAACCCCACATTTTCTTTTATTATTCAGACAGAGCATACATTTGTAAATAACTTTCCAGTTTACTTCTATTATTAATTTTGCTTTATTCTCTCGGTATCCTTTGTTGAAGGATGTGCAATGCACTTCTGGGAGATAGATGAAAACATTGCTAAGACAATGATAAGAGGCATATATGTGCAGCCATCAATCAGCAACTAGCTCCCAACTCCTAAGCCTACCTAGGTATGCTTTTCAATTAAGGATACCTAGAAAACTAAGCAAATAAGATAATAGAAGTAAATTGGAAAGTTGGGTTTCATATCCTTTAAAAACTTTAATACCAGTGAATGCACACAAATCCTCAACTTTTGATAGCCTTTTTCACAGCTAGATCCTTACCATTGTAAGACTTTAGCAAACTATTTCACCATTCTTATAATCACAGTCCCCAAGATCAATGCTCAAAATTTAAAGGGACATGAAAACCATAAGTTTTATTTAATGATTCGTATACAACATACAATTTTAAAAAACTATTTACTTTTATTATCTAATTTGCTTTGTTCTCTTGGAATCTTTTGTAGAAAATAATACCTAGCTAGGCTCAGAGCTCAGAGCTAGCTGCTGATTGGTGGCTGCACATATATGCCCCTTGTCATTGGTTTATGGATGCATTGCTTCTCCTCCAATAAACTGGGACAGAATATACAGGAAAATAACAAATAATACAGACAAGGAAGTTAAGGGTACATTGTCAAACAGTTAAGGTCAAAACAATTGTCCTTTGAGGGTGATTTCTATCTTCAGAGATGTGGCACAGCGATGGGGCTAAATTTGCCCCATTGCATGACAACCTTTTTTATGGGTGGGTTGGTGGGAGTTGACCCATCTCTATGCAGATGGAAATCCATTATGAGATAGGATTTGCTTTTACAGGAGATTTATTGATGATCTCCTATTTATCTGGAAAGGAGACGAAACTTCCACAAACCAATTCACCAAGTACTTAAATCTCAATGATAGAGGTTTGGAATTTACTTATGTTTGGAATTGTTCTGAGATTATGTTTTTAGATCTTCTGCTCTTATCTAACATAAGTACAAGGCGAGTGGATACACGTCTTTATCGTAAAGCTATCTCTGGTAATAGTCTCTTGCACGCATGAAGTAGTAACCTCTAACATGTATTTAAAGGATTAGTAAAGGGGCAATTCATGCATGTGACAAAAAAAACTGTACCAAAGATAATGTATATGTAGAGGAGGCAGCGGACCTTAGGAAACGGCTCATCATCAGGGGCTATCACAAAAAGAGTATAGACAACATTTATGATGATGTTACCTCTAAGGACAGAAAATATCTACTTAGAAAAAAGTGAATTAAACGTGATCAGAAAAAATTGAGGTTTGTTACAAAATACTCAGTTCTCCAAAATATGCAATATTGTAAAAAAATATTTACCTATTTTGTATGGAGATGATGTTCTTAAACCAATCTTTGAAGGAGGATGTGATTTTGTGTATTCTAAGAACTTGACTTTGGGCAATATGCTTTCACGCAGTATGTTGCCCAAGGCAAATGAACATAAATCATGGTTAAATGTATTTGGTACCTTTAGTTGTGGCCGTTCACGCTGCAGGGCATGTGAGGTCTTGAAACAAGGCAGCAATTCTTCATCCCATGTGACAAGGGAAGATTTCATTACTCAAAGATGTATAAATTGTTCAAGGCAATTTGTTATCTATTTGATTGAATGCTCTCAACAGTCAACACTATAAACAGTATGTAGGGTTAACTACTAGAGATGTAAGGACTCGTATTAGAGAGCATCTATTAAGGTTATATCTCTTAACAAAGTTACATGCTCAGCACTATCTCAACATTTTATTGATGTGCACAATAAAAGAGTTGATACATTTAGATGGAATGCCATAGAGACAGTACGTATACCCAGGAGAGGGGGAAACAGACTAGCAATTTTATATTGACAGGAGGTTTATTGGATCCATATACTTAATACTCTAGTTCCTGATGGTTTCAACTCCCAATTTGATATAATCAATTATTGGGAGTAACATGTATTCAAGTATCTATATTTAATGAGCTCCTATTTCATGTCTGAAAATGTATTTGTTACTCATATCAATTTAAGTTTACACAGTTATATAGGTCTTTCAACTTTTATATATTATAGCCTTGGGAAAACCTGGATTAACATGTAAAGAGAGAATGATTATCACTATTGATGGGATATAATTTGTGTTACAGTACTTAAGGCTTTAAGATAGATGGTATGAAGCAATATATTAATCTGGCAGTGAAAGGGTTAATATGTTTTGAAAGTTTTTTTTAAGAAAGAGAGGAGTATTCCCTATAAAACACACCCTCAGCTGTGAGAGATTTAGATCTATGATTATGGCCACTATGGCCGAAATGTGTAAGATAGTGTTAATTTAACTAAGTACGCTATATATTTTCAACATGTATGAATAAAGTGGATTGAACTTTTAACTTTTGGATGCTTCAACTACTCTTTATTTTTTTGGATATTGTGGAGTCCGGGGTCTCCTTACTTTGTTGTCACATCACACAGATATCATTACCCAAGAACCATATTTGTTGACGTGTTCCACATGTTTGCCGGGTATGTTTTGCTACTTGATACAGTGGAGCAGAGGGCCAGTGACTGCACTGAATCCACAGAGGGACAGGTACAGTGAGCTTGCGCCATGATTCCCGGAGAGTGCCGTGCTCTATGAGGCTGTCATGAGCATATAGCCTCATTGAGTTGAGAGTGAATGGCATAGTCTTTTGTGGCGCAATACTTTGGAGTGTATATGCAAGATTGGTGAGTGCCCCCTGTGTTTGCTAACCCGGGACTGTCAATGTTCAATTATGTGTATTTGTGGACTTAACCCTTAACAATATGTCTGTACTAAATATATTTGGATTCTTCACAGTGTTACTTAGGGATTGAGTGCCCTGTACTGGTTAATTCAAGGTAAAAACAATTGCCAGAGTAATGTCTCAAGGAAAACCTAGTCAATCCAAGTGACAAAAATACAAAACCAAAATTATCAGTAACACAGAAACCTAGACAAATGCAAATTCAAATTGTCAAAATAAGGACATATCTAAAGTACAGAAGCACTTTAAACAAGAAGTCAAATAAAAGCACAAACTACAAAGCATAAAAGTTCCATAAAGGCCCAAAACACAGCACAGAAGAGAGACTATATGCACAAGACTCAAAATAAAATAGAAAAATAGCAATTCAAGCAGAATACAAAAGCCACAACATACTGAAATGCTGGCAAACCACATGCTGAAGTGCTGGCCACATACTGTAGTATACGGCAAAACAATTTAGAGAATAATTTGGCCTTGTGCTTGTATTAATAAGAGCACTCCTTAGTAGTTTGCTTGGTGTAATACAGGTCAAACCCTAGTGAATTATGAATAAAATTTGAATGAACCAGTACCCCCCCTTTCTTTTTTTTTTTTTAAACAATTTTATTGAAGAAGATAATTTTGCATACATTCGGTAGTCATATATATCTTAGGCATGTCAGTAAACTGTGTATACAATTTTTGAACATACAATAGTGGAAAAGATTTTTCTACATCATAGTGCAATATATATTATTGAATGCATATATAGACTACAAAGACTACTATCGTACCAGAGTATCGGCCTTAACCCAGAATATTTATCTTAACTTTGTGATTAAGGGGTCCAAACAGACATGTGCTATGGGGGGTCTAACAGACATTCAACTTACATAAGGCAGGCTACGTCTAAATAAGGACTTGTGTCTTGACTGTTTGTGCATATGATACCTGGTCTAGCTATTAGCAGGGATCCCATTCAGATATTCTTCCCACAGGAATTGCATTGAGTGATAGTCGTCCTGTCTATATGTTTGTGTATAATGGTATTTTTCTAACATTAGATTATGAGTGACTGCATGCCTCCAGACCTCTGCAGTGGGGAGGTCCAGACTTTTCCAGTGTAATGGTATTAATCTTTTAGCTGTATTAACCATTATTGTCAATAATGCCAGTCTTAACTTACACTTAATCTTGGGGAAGTGGTTAAAGAGCAAGACCTGTACCTCAAGAGGGATAGGAATATTCATCACCTGCTCTATCTCTTTCCGGATGGTTCCCCAATAGCATGTGGCCTTTGGGCATTGCCACCAGATATGGAGTGGAGTTCCTACGTCTTGACAACCCCTCCAACAGTTCACAGGGGTGTTAGGGAATAATTGATGTAAGCGTACAGGGGTATAGTACCACCGGCACAGCAGTTTGAGGTTCATTTCTAACATGGAGATGGACGAGGAGGATTTACTCATATGTTTAAATATATCATACCATGTTTGTTCTGGGATTGAGCTATTAAGTTCTTTTTCCCATTTGTTAACATAAGATGGGAGGGTTTTATAGTGGGATAATTGGAGCTGTTTATGTACAATAGAGAGTATCCCTTTGTTTGGCAATGGGGTTATACACAAATTTTCAAAAGGGGTCAGGGAACGAGTATAATGCATTCTATGCGGGTGTTGCAATAAGAAATGTGCTAATTGTGAATATACTAACCAATTTTGAAGTTTAGGCCCCAACTTAGTTGTAAGGTCTAATTGTGATTGGACCCTTCTATCCTTATATAAAGTATAAACAGGAAAAGTGTCTAGAATGGTTACCATTTGTGATTCACGCATGTTAATAGTTAATGGAGAGGCTGTATTGCCTGCAATTGGAGTTAGAGGGGAGTGTAATGTAGAAATATTCTTATGGTGACGTATGACTTTGTCCCATATTTTATATGTTTCTCGGATTGAGACTAATGTGGTGTCTGGTAGCGATCTCTGGTTAGGGGGAATCCAACAGTTCCCACATATATTGTTATTATTGGTCAAATGGTTGTCTAACTGAACCCACTCTTTAGTCATAGCATGTTTACACCAGTCTACCACTCTAGACAGGAAAGTAGCTGTCCTATAAAGGTATATGTTAGGTGCGCCTATGCCTCCTAGTTCTCTTGGCCTATATAGTGTAGCAGTAGCTATGCGCAGGCGTTTATTTGCCCAGATGAAATTATTTAATACTTTTTGTAATTTATGTATAAGCGAGTCAGGAAGGGGTATAGGTAGGGTCTGTAATAAGTACAGTATTTTGGGTAATATGATCATTTTTAGTGCGTGTAGTCTTCCTAACCAGGATAGGAATTTATTATTCCAACTTCTCAGTAGTGAATTAATATTTAAAAGAAGGCTATCGTAGTTTAAAGTTATGACATCTTGTATTTGTGGGGTTAAGTATACTCCTAGATATTTAATTGCTTTGCTCTGTGCCTTAAATTGAAATTGTTGTTGGAGATTAGCTAAGGTATTTGGTGTGAGATTTATATGTAGTAATTCCGATTTCGAAATATTTATACTGAAGTTGGAGTATTTCCCGTACGCCTGTAGTGTATCCATCAGGGCTGGGATGGTGGAGTCTAGGTTCGTAAGGGTAAGGAACACGTCGTCAGCATATAGCGTGATTTTGTATTCTATTGGGCCTATTTGGAGTCCTGCGATAGTGTTGTTATTCCTGACATAAGAAGCAAGTATTTCTATTGATAAGACAAAGAGTAATGGAGATAGGGGGCAGCCTTGCCTGGTGCCATTATTAATTTGAAAAGGGTGTGAGAAGGAGTCGTTCAATTTAACTTTCGCTTGAGGTGCGTTATAAAGCGCAAATATTTTCATGATTAGTTCCCGGTCGAATCCAAATTTAGATAAGGCTTGTTTCAAAAATGCCCAATCGAGCCTGTCAAAGGCTTTCTCCGCGTCCATAGAAATGAACGCGGAGGGGGTCTGGTATTTGTGGGCGTATTCCATAAGTGTCAGGATTTTAGTGGTATTGTCTCTAGATTCACGAGTGGGTGTAAATCCTGCTTGATTTGTATGTATCAAGGTTGGGAGAATCAAATTAATACAGGTCGCAAAGATCTTGGCATATATTTTAATATCTACATTAAGTAGGGAAATTGGGCGAAAATTGGCCGGTGTGTTTGGAGGCTTACCAGGTTTTGGGAGTACCGTTACTTGGGCTTCAAGCATTGAGGGCGGGAATGGGTTCTCTTCAGTCACTTCATTAAAGAGTTGGACAAGATATGGGATTAAAAGTGAGGAGAATGCTTTATAGTATTTGGCCGATAGGCCATCAGGGCCCGGGCTCTTGCCATTAGGTAAGTTGGTTATTGCATATAGGAGTTCCTGTGCGGTTATGGGCCTTTTTAGTGTTTGTAGTTGTTCTGAGGTGATTTTAGGGACCTGACAATGGTCTACATAATCATTAAGGTTAAGGAGATGCTCCATAGTTGGGGGGGTTTTAGAGATGTTATAGAGCTCTTTATAGTAATCATGAAAGACCTGGAGAATTTCTTTGGTAGTGTACAGGGGTGTTTTACATTTTGGCTTCTGGATCTCATAGATATGATTTAAATCTTTTCTTTTTCAGTGCGCGTGCTAATAATTTGCCTGCCCTATTGTTCTCATAATAGAATTTACTATTATTTTTTTTATGTAGAGTTTGATACTCTATTTCTAAGAAATTATCTAACGCTTTGCGGGCCGTTTGGTATTCTCGAATTAGTGTTGGGTCATTGGGGTTGCACTTTAAAGCATGATCTAGATTTGTAAATGAGTTTGTGAGATCTAAGTACTGTTGGCGGGTTTGTCTTTGTTGAATGGCTTTTAGTTTTATCAGCTCTCCCCTAACCACACACTTATGGGCTTCCCATACAACATAGTTATCTGTGACTGAGTTAATGTTGTGGGTAAAATAGTCTGTAATGAGAGATGACAGTTTATTTAGAGAATTTGAGTTGTTTAGTAAGGTTTCGTCTAATTTCCAATGAAAGGGTTCTAATTGTGTTTCTGGCCATACAAAATGTAGGAGTACCGCTGAGTGGTCGGACCATGATGTAGGTGAGATTTCACAGCGGCGTATGTTGGCTAAACCTTTCTGATTGGTGAATACGTAATCTAATCTGCTGTAAGACCTATTAGGATTCGAAAAGAAAGTGTAATCCCTTTTGTCTGAATGTATGAAACGCCAGACGTCGTATAAATTAAGGTCTCTCAGATTTTTCCACAAGGTCGTGGAAACTTTTTTTGATACCAAAATTTTAGGGTTAGAGATATCTTTTTGCGGTTGCAGGGGGACATTAAAATCACCAGCTAAATATGTGGGGCCAACTGCTAGATCTAAAATTTTCCGAAATATGTTCTGAAAAAAGGGAGCTTGTTGTAGGTTTGGGGCATAGATATTTACTAGAGTTACTGGTCTACCATATAGGAGGCCTGCTAATCCCAGGAACCTGCCATCTCTATCTCTACTAACGTTAGATATAGTGAATGGGAGATCCTTTCTAAATAGAATACTAACTCCCGCTTTTTATTTGGTCCAGAACTGTGGTAATGTGTTGTGAATGTTTTCCCAAAATATTTGGGTTCCTTGTTATGTTGAAAGTGTGTTTCCTGTAGGAAAAGGATATCCACTCCTCTTCTGGACAAATCAGATAGTGCTTTAGAGCGTTTGTGGGGTGAGTTTAGACCTTTGGCGTTCTGTGTCAATAATGTGAGTGAACGTGTGTTCTTACCTACAGACTGCGACATCTTAATTTATATAAAGGACTTAGCTGCCTGGAATTTGGCACGGTACCTGGTACGTAGTCTATGCACTGCAACAGTAGAGAAGCAATGATTCTGGAAAATAGATCAATAGTGATATAGGCATTGTAAACAGTAAATGCAATCAACATAAACAAACAAACATAGTAAGAAACTATAACTTGAACAAAAGTCAAAACTCTCTTCCTAATATAGGGCATATTGAGAGTAATATTAGGGGGATTCTACAACAACTTGTAATCGCAAGCCCTTTTGTCATAACTAACTGGAAATTATCTTTCTGGCAGTAACAGTATGGACTATTCAGTCACACTTTATAAAGACTCATACAACTGGCAAACATACAACATGAAAATTCAGAT
The DNA here is from genome assembly GCF_027579735.1 of Bombina bombina. NCBI lineage: Eukaryota > Metazoa > Chordata > Amphibia > Anura > Bombinatoridae > Bombina > Bombina bombina. The sequence continues at coordinate 278,624,447 of NC_069499.1, forward strand.
TTTCACTTAGATCTTAAACACTTCTTGAACTCCCATATAGGTTTTGAGTCTAGGTCAAGGGGATGTGCTAGAGTTGCTTGGACTGGGGGGAATGTTCCTTTGTGGCATATCAGCCGCAATCTTTCCTTTCTTGGCAGACACCAAACGCCAAGCTGGAGTTTTTCCAAGCTGTCTCTTGGTAGGGGGTAAAGTCATGTCCGCTGCTGGTTCTGTTTCTATAGGATCCAGTCCCAAGGATAGACAGAAAGCAGAAATGTCTTCTGGTGATTTGCAGATAAGTCTGTTATTATTACTTAGGACCCAAATTTGTGCTGGGAAACCCCATCTGTACGGGATCTTTTTGTTCCTCAGGTATGTCGTGAGAGGCGCAAATTCTTTCCTCTTCTGTAAGGTTTCATAGGATAAGTCTTGATAAAACTGGACTACTGTGCCTCTGAATCTAATTGGTTGGTTCTTTCGAGATTGGTTCAACAGCATTTCCTTCTCCAAGAAATTTTTAAACCTAATAACTATATCCCTTGGTGGGGCCGTGGCTGGAGGCTTGGGGCGAAGGGACCGGTGTGCTCTCACCCACTGTATATCTGTTGTATGCGAGGATTCTTTGATGTGCTGGAACAATGCTTGTAAATATACTGGAAAGTCTCGAAGTAGCACATCCTCAGGCACCCCTCTGATTCTTAAATTCTTTTGCCTACTGCGATTCTCCAAATCCTCTAACTTTTCCTGCAAACTGTGTATAATATCATGCTGCGATGCGACTTGTTCTGTCAGCACATGTACTTCCTCTTTTAATTGGTCATGATTGTTTTCCAGAGATTCCACCTGAAAACCAAGAGTATGAATGTCTTGTGCCATTGTGGCTAGTTCTTCTCTAATGCTTGTGCGTACTATATCCGCTATGTCTTTTTTAGATGGTAGGTCTTGCAGCATTGATACAGAAAGTGGGGGCTCAGGAGTTTGAGGGTTGACAATATCATCCTGTTGGGAGCCTGAAATAGGAGATTTTTCCCCTGTGTTGGTAGATAGGCGCACATTGTTTGCAGGGTCTGTGGCATGCAAGAAAGAGGACATAATCAGTGTTTTAATAGCAGTAGATTTCGTGGCCTTGTCAGGTTTTACAGAGCGCCTGGAGGCCATGTTTGAGGTAGCAAATGCTCTGAAGGTTGCAAAATGTCCAGTGCAAGTTGATATCGTCAGTGATATCTAGTGTTCAAATACTCAGTACTTTATAAATTTCCAATTGCAGGTGAAGTGAATCAGAGATAATATCCCATAGAACCAATAAAACAGCAGAGGCGGTCAGAGGTGATATCTGAGAGTCTGCAGTACAGATGTACTTTTACACACACTTATATGCTGAGTGATAATGATGTGTCCCTCAGTTTAAAGAGAGGTATCTATCCAGACAGGGAAGCACTTCAATTGCAAGATCTTTCTCTAGACCTGTGTTATAGAAAACTGCCTCCACCTTTTCCAATCTTTGTATTATTATTAAAGGAGCTGTTGAAGTTACGGGGTGTTTGTGACGCAGTTACTTTAACAGGGCATCTGTAATGCTGTTGCGGGTCTCTCACTCCTAAATTCTGCTGACAACTGGCTTGCCCAGTTTACTGGGTAAAGATAGTGTGCCCGCTACTGTTTAGCGTGGTGTTTATATGTCCCCCGGGGTCAAAAAAGTGTTGGTGCTGTGAGGGTCGTGACAACCACGTGGCTTACTTGCTTACCCGGGAGCGTGGACACAGTTTACTTAGTGTCTGGCCGATCTCCTGTCGTAGCTGGACGATGGTATATGGAAGTACTGTGGGAAGTGGATCTCTATTGCTGGCCGTGTTACCCTGCTATTCAATGTCATCTAACGGCGGTCGGGCTTCACTTCCGGTCTGGAGGTCTGCGTATACCAGATAATGAGCTCAGTGAAAACAGCCAAGTTCTCCCAGATTTTTTCGCCGCCTCGCAGGGCAAGATACCTTGTTATGATCACGAGGGTTTCATTCGATATATCCCATGCTTTGTTGCCTGAATATCTATTGGATTTGCCAGAATTTAGAACTTTACTGGGCTGCTTGTACGGAGCTCCGGTTTTACGCTGCTCTCATGGCAGCTTCCGGCTCCGCCCCCTGGTCCCCCCTTTCTTTTTGACTTCACTAGAAGAGAACTGATCTTTGAAAGAGAGAGTAATTTATAGAACTTTGCTATGCGCACTATGGTTATTATGCATACATTCCCTGGGATAAATTATCTTGGTTTTTATATTTAGTTAGTTCTATAGTTGGAGTTTTCCTGTACAATTAGGACTGGATGTTTGATGGTTTTCATGGAGGCCTGTAATCATGTGTTGATTTTATACCCATATTATATGTCTTCCAATAAAAATATTTGCAAAAGATTTAATCATCCAGTTTTCATATTTGAGTAAAATCATAATCACAATGCATTTCAATTTTGTTTGGGATGTCCTTTTAAGTGTGATGTCACTGCTATTGATAATGTCCAGTCTATCTTTAGAGGATATCAGGAAAAAAGTGGATAATATTAAGTTAAATAAAACTCCAGGTTCAGATAATACACTCAAGGGTTTTATGGAAACTTAGTACTGTTATAGCCAAACCCCTACTCTGAATTTTTCAAGACTCATTATCCCTAAGCATAGTACCCCAAGACTTTTTAAAAAGGGAAGCAGGGCTGATCCAGGAAGCTATAGACTAGTAATTCTGATATCGATAGTGGGAAAGATACTTGAAGGGTGCACAAGGTAGGGCAGTTGCTTCTAAGGTTAATAAGATACTAGCATGAATTAAAAGAGGCATTGGTGCAAGGGAGGAAAGCATAATTCAAATAGTTAAATTATGAGGTCTGAGGAGCGCCTCGAATTGGGCAAAGGACAACTACGTTGCTACGATACAAACAAATTTATTAATCACAGACAGTGGATATTCTAATATAGATTAATTAAAAATAGCCGGTTAAAATAAATAAAACAATGTCACATATGTATCATATATAAAATAGAGTTGAACCGGATAAAAAATCACATAAAAATGCAAATACATGGATCCATGTTACATAAATATCAGTACATAACACAATATACAATGACTATAAAAAATTATGTAAATATAGCACTTTTAAAGCAGACTTGGTAGTCCTAATAGGCCAATAGAGTGTGGTTTCGTGAAAGAGTAGTGTAGTTCATTAAATGGCTTGTGGGTAAAATATTCCAGAAATTCCTAGTTCTTGGAGATTAATAGGACAGTTGTGTTTCCTAGATAGAGTCTCTCCTATGATTATAAGTGTCTGTGTGACTTAATCCAAAAAAAGGAGAAAAAAATATATGATGTGAAGATGTGTCCACGGTGATGTACAAATCAGTGATAAAAATTAGGAATCAAAAAATTAAAAATACATACTGATGTGCCAATAAAAACTGTGAAAAAATGAAAAAAATGGAGTACTCCAAATGTGTGCTCACTTTAACAGTGAGGTTCTGTCAAAATAAGTGAATCCTGTGTTTTCTAACAGTTAATCCGAAAGTATGGCGTAATATAAAGGTTATCCAAAAGAAATTCAAAACAATCAAAGAAGTCAAAGTAAGTGAAAAGGTTCAAGTTGATATAGACAAAAATAGAGCATGAATTCCCAGTGTACCTGTGGAAAACAAACACAAAATAGTGCAATAATGCTAAAAAATTATTCTGTATGATTGAAATAAGGCTTACCATACAATAGCCAACGCGTTTCGGCCCTTCCCTGGGCCTTTCTCAAGACTGTAGTATGGTAAGTGTTGATAAGCCTCCTTAAATAGTGTTTGTAATTCAGCCTCATTGGCGCTATTTTCGCGCCAAAAAGTAAGGCTTTTAACCCGGAAGTGGTAACTGCCACTCTGTGTTATTTTTCTCATATGTTATTCCTAGTTTTTTCTTTAAATATAAATGTTTACCATTATAGTAGCATTGTTCCTAATGTTTCTAACTTCTATGTCCTAAGAGAGTATTGTTTGATCTCTTAAGCCCTACTGTTTCTGTGTTAGCGAAAACCGGAAGTGTGATGCATTAGTATCACTTCCGGTTTCGGGCGGATTTTCATTGTTCGATCACGTTTACTTCTTTTACCTTATGCCTGCAATGTACTCTCCCTTCCCTCTTGATAGAGGGTAGTTTGTGCCATGATTTCATTTGATGCAGTGATGTAATTCAATTCGCCTCTTGTTTTGTTTGTTTACGTCGGACCGGAAGTGACGTCACTTCCGGCCAACTTCTAACGCGAAACCGGAAGTGACGTCACTTCCGGTCACGCGATTTCGTTTACCAATATGAAACGTAAAAATCCCTGCTTGGTGGGATGTGTATTGGTTCGCAGACCCAATATGTGGAGTCTTTTCTCTTGGCTAATCTGAGATAAAAATATTGATGGAAGGGACATATTAAATAGCTTAAAATAAGTTTAAAATACGTTTAAAATAAGTTTATACGGATTGGATGTGAAAAAGGGCAATAAGTTTAAAACAGATATGGGGTTGTTAAAAACAGGGTAATATGTAAAATCCTAAAGACATATAATTAAAGATGAACCCTAAAAAAAGTTAAAAATCTATAGATCTAAGCCTCTGGATCTTAGTTCGTATATACAGTGGTGTAGATCTTACATCCAATTTATAAGGTGTGTGCCATAATTTGGAGGTATGGGAGATCACTGTTCGAAATTTATGTGCCTCTATTATGGAGGCAGCAAAGCAGCCTTAGGAGACTTTGGTGAGCATACAGAAAGGGTTGAGAGAGTCCGCTATGGTAATACCAAATTGGGAATAGGGATATTAGTGGTATAGTTTTTGTTTACATTCTAGAGATTTGGTTATGTAGAGAGATGTATTCTTAAAAACGATATAATAAAGAGATTTAGGTTAGAAGGAATCTCTATAGACATTTGCTTTAAGGGATTCAACAGCTGCTACCTACCCCTTAGGTGGATGCTTGTGATGGTAAAACATTAGGGACTACAATTATCAAAATGATTTGGAACACAGGGGACTGAGGCTACAGAGGAAAGCATAATTCTGCCCCTATATAAATCCCTGGTTAGACCTCACCTTGAATATGGAGTCTAGTTCTGGGGACTAATCTCAAAAAAGACATTGTAGACTTAGAAATAGTCCAGAGAAGGGCCACAAAGCTAATAAGGGGAATGGAGAATTGAAGATATGAGGAGCGATTTGCCAAACTGGGTCTGTTTTCTCTAGAAAAAAGGTGATTGAGTGGTGACATGATTATTTTATATAAATATATTAAAGGCCCATATACAGAGATGGCAAAAGCTCTGGTTATTCCAAGAATATGTTACTATGTTACTCAACCAGGGAACAAGTGAAGGCATAATAGATTGTTCAATGACTAGGTACCATACAAAGGGCAATGTTTTTTGCCCAAAATGTGCCTTTCACTGAAAGGAAATTTCCTGAAGTATATCAGTCTGGTCCTGTGTAAAAAGCAAAGTCCAGTCCCAAAATACTAGGCAATCCTATTCTGAACAAGCATCAGTCTTGTGTTGGCCTCGTCAGTGAGGTGCAGCCATATCCCTTTAGGCAGATTGGGCAACAAGTACACTTCTGGTTTCTTGCCATCAGCATTAGGCAGCCAAATTGTTATTCTGCAGTGCTGTTACTTTCAATAAAGGCTTACACAGAAACAGTTAGCTAAAACTATACAATTCATAGCCAAAACTGACTCTGGCTTATGGTTTATTTGCCATTTATGATAAAAGTGTATTCATCTCAGCAGAAAACATAATAAACTATAATATAAACCATATTAAAACCAGAGAAGATGATACATTCCTGAGCATGTTATTGTCTAGCAGACCAAGTGGCAGAGATAAAGTTTCTTTATTCTAATTGTTTTAAAATGGATTTTAAGGATTTATTTGGCAAATTGCATCTACTTTTATTAGTGTTGTTTCTGTCTATTTATAAATACAGATTTCACAAGTATATCTCTTTGTCTCAGACATATGTTGATTCTCTTCTCTTTATGTGAATGATCTCAGAGTTCTCTCACTATGCTTTGCCAAGAATATGCGAATGACGCTAACACATACTATAATGAGTTCCATTTAACCATGTGTCCTAGAAAATATCAAATGAAGCAAAGACAACTTCTGGTGACGAAACCTGCTAACAATACCCTATAATGGTTCTTCTGCGTAGAGATATGATGCAGAGCGCCCTATATACAATCTGTATACCCAGGCTTTCTTGCTTACCAATTGTTGTAAAGAGCTAGCCCCCATTGAATGACAGATTTTCAATCTTTGATAATGTCCTTAGATGATTTCATAATAGCCCACTATGGGGGAGTTTAGAGAGAGTTGAAAGATGGAGCACACAAGAACATTGTATAAACACTTGCATTCTCTGTATTTATAGTAACATTTGCTAGCTGGTGGCTTCAAACCATTGTGATACTTGCCAAACATAAATGGCAATATTAAATGGAATGAATGTCAGCTGAAAATAATAACCAAATGCATCTTTATTTCCTAGAATTAAAAACATTTGCTTTACATTTATCAAAATCACAAATTTTGGGTAAAAATATATAAACCTAACACCATTTTTTTAAAAGCTCTATTGTAGATCTATCAGTCTTTGTCTATTTAACAGCAAAAAACTTTCTTTAAATGGACATGCTATTCAACATATGTTTTCCTTTATCCCTGCTGTATCTATTAGAAAGAAAAAGTTAATTGATGTATACCTTTTTGCCTGTGACTATCTATCAATCAGCTTATCTTCATACTTTCATATGCGTTGTGGAAAAAAACAGAACCCAATAAAAAGCATCATTTATTCTATGTGAAGCAGAGGCAAGCCCAGTGCAATAGCAATATAGCACTGCATGACATGACGGTTCTGCTGCATTTACAATTTGTGCTTTGTATTTATATTACTTTACAGTTCAGATTAAGTTTTATTGCATTTAAACTTTTTACTTTATATTTTGTATTTTATTTTCCATACAGCATTGTATTTATGATTGGGATTTTACAAATAATGATTATGCTTTCAGTTTCTGTGTAACTTTTACAAATGAGGATCATACTTTCTATATTTATGTATATCTTTTACAAATTATAAAAAAAAAATGAAAAACGGACAGCTTCTGTTTCCAAGAGCTTCATTACTTTCTATGGGCCTGATAAGCAAATATTCTGTAGTTTGAAGAATTTTTTTTGTTCAGACTTCACAGAGGCTGAACTAACTGAATTTTATAAGAAAAAGGGCGGAATCTGGAAGTCCCAGAGAGATGAGAGATGTCTTCCTTAGAAAGTAATGAAGCTCTCTGGGATACATAAATTTCACAGGGGAGTAGAAGGTAACTGGAAAACACCAGGGGCTGATATGAAGGCTCAGTTTACATCAATTCCAAGTTAAACTGAAATGTTTTCACTAGAATTTAACTTGCTTTTTCTATAGTATATAAGTATATATTACTTTTCTGTCACTTAAATAAGGGTACTATGAATTTTAAGCAAACTTCACCTGCATACAGCTGGTGAGAAAAATCATTGCGACTAGCTGATTTAAAATATTTGTGAAAGAACGTCAGACATACCATGGGAACTGCCCTTTACCTCCCACTTTCTGAAGCTGTGTTTTATTTTAAAATAGAGAAAATACAATGTAAAGTGCAATGTATGTTGTAAAAGATACACAGAAATATACAAACTATGATCCTAATTTGTTAAAGTAGCAAAGAAACTTTCAAAACATAATCAGAATTTGTAAAATAACTGCTGGATCTAAATCTAAATGTATTAAAATATAAAATAGAAGAATCGGGTAACACCATCCTTGCAACAGGAGAGGTTTCACTATTACAAAATAGATCAAATAGAAATTTACCAACTGATGCTACAGCTATGTCATAACAGAATTTTAATGGAATATACTTGACCCTGTATTCACTCCTACCCTATTTATGAGAAACCCCCTTCCCTCTTCTCCTTCTTTCTTTCTCTACATGTCACATAAATAAAAATATGAGCCATTAATTATCCATCAGGTTTATTTGTGCTTGTTCCCATACCTGTAACTATAATCATTTACAGTTACACTCTGCAAGACTTTTTATTCAAATAAAAAAATGCTTGCCCTTTTGAGGTGTGAAGAGTCTTAAAATCTCTATTTTGAATCTTTATGTTTCTAAGCTGTAAAATTGAAACGACTTTTTATCAATCCCCAAGGAAATCACACATTTTCCACATAGATTCTTACACGTTACCCCAAATATTTGAACCTTTACCCACAACTTTATTGTTATCAAAGTTTATACGTTTGACCTTTATTGTAATGCTGCATAACAATTTCAATACAGTCTTTGAAAAAAATAAAAATAAAATAGTAAGTTCACAGTATGAATTTAATCTGAAATGTAAAGTAATATAAAATGCAATGCACACAGTGTAAGTATAACAGAAGTCTCATATCATACAGTATTATATTGCACCGGGCTTGTCTCTCCTTCAGATACAGAAATGAGAGCTGGAGTTGTTCTTTCTTTTTCTTTGGAGCAGGGGCATATTTAATCATTGGGCACTCAGTGAGAACACTATACAGATGTAGATTGTAGATATAGATAGTTTTCCCTTGAAATAAAATTTGTTTAAAGTTTATTTGGAAGCTAACAGGAAATGCATATTTGTACACTACTGATCTCTAGGACAGATTTATCACTGTCTGACACTTGAATTCAACAAGATGAAATAGCAGCTTTAGTGATATAAATAAAATATGGTGTTTAACACAACAGTGTTAGGATTCTAAAACAAAAAATGACACATTAAAATATATAGAGCATTTACAACACAGTGCACTATTAGAGCGGTAGCTCAAGCATTAATTAAAGGGACATGAAAGCCCAAATTTTTCTTTCATGAATCAGATAGTGCTTATAATTTTAAACAGCTTTCCAATGTACTTCTTATTTCAAATCTGCTTAATTCTCTTGGTATCCTTTGCTGAAGGAGCAGCAATGCACTTCTGGGAGCTAGCTCAAAACATCTAGCAAGCCAATTATAAGAAACAAATGTGTGTAGGCACCAATCACTAAATATGTGCATTCACATTTGGATCCTTTTTGTGACATTCAGGTCTTTTAAGAGACGGATTTAAACTTGTGAAAGATATCCACACTAAGTACTGGATTTTCACAGATCTTATTGTGGTGATCTTTCACAAGAATAAATCTCGCTCTGAAAAGAGCCAAATGGCACGAGTGGCTGCCTACTTCTGTATTCGGATCCTTCATTAGGGGCCGAATACAGAAGTAGGCAGCCACTCGTGCCATTTGGCTCTTTTCAGAGCGAGATTTATTCTTGCACATATCAACCAATTACCAGCTAGCTGGAAGTAGTGTACAATATGTACATATTCTTTTTCAACAAAGGATACCAAGAGAACAAAATAAAGCTGAAAATAAAAGTGTATTTAAAAGTGTCTATCTGAATCAGGCAAATTTAATTTTGACTTTCATATCTCTTTAAGTTGTAGGTTGTGTGGCACATAACAAAATCATAGAGAAACCTCAAAGAAAACAAAGAAGAATCCCATAGCGTAAAACTGCATTACAAAATTTCATTCAAATGCTCCAGAGAATGGTACTCACACAAAGTGGCGCTGCGATAGCTTAGTGATACGAGCTCAATAATATACAGTCACTACTCACACAGGGGGTTCCACTGTTTATTGATACAAGCTAAATACACTTAAAAAACAGTCATACGGTCACCCTGGAGTTAATGGTTCTTTGTTTAGTACAAACAACACTTAAATGGCTTAACATACTCTTAATAGACAAATGTCCTGCTTGTTATGTGAGTTGTATCCCTTGGTGTTACAATATCTGTATTCTCGTGTATAGAGTTCCCCCTCCTTATGACTTATTGACAACTCTAAAATAGGCTATTAAACATTTTCATGCGTGTTAATAAGTCTAAAAAAACCTACACTTCCTTTTACATCTTCTCTATTGCAATAGCAAATAAAATAAAGCTTTCCCATAAGTTTCTGTAGCAATTTTCAGAATACATAGAAGCAATCTGAGTCTATTTTAATCTTGTACACTCAGTCAATCAGTGGCTGGTTAGGAAATTCCTAGTACCTAATCCAGTGTCCATAATATATACCAATCCAATACAGATATGGGTCCATAAAAGCATGGGAGAAAAAAGGTCAAAAGTGTACTCTTGAGCTAACAATGAAAGAAGCAACATGCAGTGGGCAGCACAAGACTTTGGGGTTGCATGAAAGGATAGCAGAAGTTTTACTACATTAACTAAGATTTGCATTTGGGGCCTGTGTCCCTTCACCTTCTAAAGCTTTCTTTGCTAGTTGGCAGCCCTGGCTGCTTGACGACTTTTGCAGCATATATATATAATGTTTCTTCTTCTAGACATAACTTCTCCTCTTGTAAGGCTAACAGTGTATGCACAAAACAATAAGGGTTAACAAATGCCTCCCAAAAATAGGGGGCTGAAAAATCAAATCCCTCAGGCAGTGAGAAGTGGTCAGCAGTTCTATAAAGCAACAGATATCAGAGAGCTGCCAGTTAGAACTACAGAGAGACTGACTGTGCTCTGTAAAGTGAAGAGAAAGATGACCTCTCATATGAGATAGATCCTCTTTCTCTTCACTTTACAGAGCACAGTCAGTCGCTCTGTAAAGTGCTAACTGGCACCTCCCTGATGTCCCTTCCTTTTTATAACTGTGCTGACCACCTCCTCACTGCCTGAGGGATTCTATTTTTCAGCCCCCTATTTTTGGGAGGCATTTGTTAACCCTTATGCTGCACAAATCGTGAAGCAGCCAGGGCTGCCAACTAGCAAAGAAAGCTTTTGGAGGTGAGGGGACACAGGCCCCAATTGCAAATCTTAGTTCATGTAGTAAAATTTCTGGTATCCTTTCATGCAACCCCTAAGTCTTGTGCTGCCCACTGCCTGTTGCTTCTTTTATTGTCAGCTCAAGAGTACACTTTTGACCTTTTTTCTCCCATGTTTTTATGGAACCATATCTGTATTGGTTTGGTATATGCACAGTGGATTAGGTACTAGAAATGTTCTACCTAATCCAGTGTCCATATACCTACCAATACAGATATGGTTCTATAAAAACATGGGAGAAAAAATAATAAAAGAAGCAACATACAGTGGGCAGCACAAGACTTAGGGTTTACATGAAAGGATATTAGAACTTTTACTACATGCACTAAGATATGCTATTTGGATTATTGGGGCCTGTGTCCCCACTCCCTTCACCTCCAAAAGCTTTCTTTGCTAGTTGGAAGCCCTAGGTGTTTCACAACTTGTGCAGCATAAGGGTTAACAAATGTCTCCCAAAAATAGGGGGCTGAAAAACCAAATAAAATCCCTCAGGCAGTGAGTGAGGAGGTGGTCAGTAGTAGGGATGGGCGAATGTTTCTAAACATTCGAAATTTAAAACAAATTTTTATACATTCGTTCGTTCGAATCGAATTTCGAATGTTTACATAACATTCCTATATTCGATTTTCGAATGTTTTAAAAATTTTTGATTACATTCGAAAATATTCGTTCTAATAATAGAATGGTTGGCTTTGTATTATATTCAATATTCAAATTCGATATCTATATTTCGCATTTGATTATGAAATTTAATATCCAATTTCGATTCAATATATCACATTCGATTTCAAAATGTAATATTCAAATTCGATTCCAATATATCAAATAAGATTTTGTTATGTAATATTCAAAAAGGAAAACAATATACAGAGGTGCAAGATGGAAAGAAACACACAATATTCTGTACAAATGAACTAAGAACTGATACTCTCCTTTAGGTCAGACCGCAGCCTTCTTGCAGTCTCTCCCTTGTGACTGTGTATAGATAGATAGTAGTAGTAGATGGCGCTGGTCTATTGAATGATTTTCTCTAGTAAGTGAAGAGAAAAAAGGTTTGATGCATATATTGAAGCCAATTAATATGGGTGCAGTCCACAGGTTCCTGGAGTCGAATACTGAATTTTCAGGTTTATCCAAAAGTGGACTATAAATGAATAGAGACCCAAATGACAAAAGATTCCAGTGTATAATTGAAAAAATGTAGTAACTTACTCCATAAATAAGGAGATTCCAGCTCAGCACAGCAAAACAAGATCTTGACAATCTTTCAACAAAGGATAAAAGGTTTTATTTGCTCAACGCGTTTCAACATATTACACGTCTTTATCAAGAGCATACATTAAAACAAGTAAAACAGGTAAGTAAAACCAAGTATTGATTGTGTTTGCTGTGGCTACAGGGCTGGTTTATATACAGGTGAACAATTAGTTCCAATTTCCTGTTGAGCACAGGAAATTGGACTCACAAAAACTTCATAAAATGTTTAATACTATATATATGCATCAATAGTAAACTATTCCTGAGAATAAAAATGAAGAAAAATATATTTTAAAGAAAATCATTGAAAAAAACCATCAAAGTTTAAAAAAAGAGGCTTAGTTTAGTATTGATACGTTATTTAACCAATCAAAACACTTCTTGGATATTTAGACCAATGAACGGACATTAGTATAAAGTCCTCAATCAAGTAGTCCGTTGTGTAACAGTTCCTTTTCAGGTCCGATCTGTGGTCATGTGCTTCTCTTGTCCAATCAGAGGACGGCTGTAATCCAAGGGTGAAAGCATCAATCCGGAAGAGTCAAAGTTCTGTGTAATAATAGAGGGAGTGTCCTGAATGACATCAGACATACATCTCAGCCAATAAAATAAAATAAATAATTCTGAAACAAAAGCAGGAAAAAAGTGACCAGTATTTTCTCTTCAGAATGAATCTGAAACATTTGTGACACGCTACATTCACATTTCAAAAAGGGAATCCGTACGGCACATTCATATTACAAAAAAGGGGGTTCAATATTCTATTAAACTGTCACGATATTATTACATCTCATGTAGCGATATTCTACGTCTGAATTATGATTATTGTAGGACAATTGTCACAATGTCATTACATCTCATATAGAGGTATTATGCGTCTAGATTACATTCATTGTGGGACCGTATGAAGATGAATACCTGATTTGGGAAAAACCCGATATATATAGTCAGTGGCACTAACTATAATAATGTGAAAAAATTACAACTTATATGTCTCCTAATTAAAGGGACAATACATAAAAATAAAATATCAAGATTGAGATGGTTGTGCCTACCCAAACAAATTAAATAGCCATATGTAACTTCCAGCAGGAAAGAATACATTTATGTGCATTTATATGAATCATGGTGAGAGCCCACAAATCTAGTAGCATGATTATAAATAAATATTTTGTTTAAGGAAATTTCATGGTGAGACCTCACAGATCTAGTAACATGATTATAAATAAATATTTTGTTTAAGGAAATTTCAAATATTGTCTCTAACATAAGAAATAATAAAAATAAATAAATATGTGCAACATTTGAATAGTGAAAATTTAATTGTGCTTATTTACTATAGAAAGTCCCTATACTAATACATTATTATTAATAATGAAATTAATTAAAAGAAATAAAAAGAAATTAATAAAAATAAATAAAAATGTGATATCTTAAATGTGAATGTGATGTCTTAAATATTAATTTAATCCTAAAATATAACATAAGTGTGAATGGTATGTGTGAAGAGATACCTAAATGTACCTAATAGTTTATAAGTGTAGCATTAATTTAATAATGTGTCAAAAATAGAGTATTAAATTAATAATGATATAATTGATATATTAGATAAAGGCCGCTATCCTAATGTCCTTGTTTAAACCCCATTGGTTGTAGGTTCTCATAGTGTGAATCCACCAAAGTTCCCTTCTGTCTAGTTCTTTTTCCAGCTTCCCCCCCCCCCCCGCCAGTGGGTAGACACTCTTTCTATACCCAACCAGAGGAAATGATTTTTGTTGAAATCTTGACAGGAATTACAATGTAGGGGTACACCGTGATCTTCATGCTTTTTCTCTATTTTATTGAGATGTTCTAGTATACGTGTTTTTAAAAACCTGGTTGTTTGGCCTAAGTATTGGATCTTACAATTGCATTGTAGAAGGTAAATGACGTTAGTGGTTTTGCATGTTATGAAATGTTTAATAATAAATGTTTGTCCTGTAGTGCATGAAGTAAATGACTTGTGTACCCTTTTTGTGTAGTTACAACCCTTACACCGACCACAGGTTTAGAAGCCTTGTAGGTTCGCGATGGATAAAGGAATTTTTGGGGTTGTCCCTTTAATTAATGAAGGTGCTAATTTCTGTTTAAAATTGTGGCCTTTTCGGAATTTAATTTGTGGTTTGGAGGGAATAATTGTATATAATACTTCATCACTCTTTAACACGTGCCAGTGTTTGTTTATGATGTTTTTAATTTGATTATGTCCTGAATTAAATGTTGTTATAAACCTAGGGAAGGAGCTTTCTTGTGATTGTAAAAGTTTATGTCCTTTAAGTATCTCCCTTTGATCTAGATTTTTGGCATACTGTCTATCTAGTTCTAATGTCTCTGACTTGTATCCTTTTTGTAAAAATCTTTTTTTTAGCATGATGGACTGTTCCTCATAATCGTCTAATTTGTCACAATTTCGTCTGAGGCGTTGAAATTGGCCTTTAGGGATGGCTTTAAGCCTACTGGGATGATGTTGGCTGTCGTGTCTGATCTATGTGTTAGTATCACATTTTTTAAAATGTCTTTTAGTGTGTATAACTCCCTCTCTGATGAAAATGGACAGATCTAAAAATGTTGCCTCTGTTTTATGAATTTCAGGAGTAAGTGTAATGTTCATATTATTGCTGTTCAAGTGGGAAATGAAAAGATTTAAGGTTTCTAGGTTTCCTTTCCAGATACAAATGACGTCATCAATATATCTCCGCCATGTCACCAGGCTCGCCCCGAGCACGCCACTGGCCCATACATAAAGATGTTTAAAATGGTCCATATAGATATTGGCATAGCTCGGGGCGAATCTGGTGCCCATGGCGGTTCCACAAATTTGTAAATAATATTGATTCTTAAACCAAAAAAAAATTATGGCTAAGCATAAAATCAATGGCTGTAATAATGAACTCCAAAAGTTTATTAGACAAATTTGGATCTTGTTCTAATTTCCATTTCACAGCTGCAATACCCTTTTGATGGTCTATAATAGAGTACAATGAAGTAACGTCCACAGTAACCCAATAATAATTTGGTTCCCATTTAATCTGATTGATTATATTCAAAATATGTGTAGTATCTTTTAAATAAGATTTGGAGTTTTGGGCAAATGGCTGTAATAAAAAATCAATAAAGGAAGATAAGTTAGCTGTTAATGAATCAATGCTGCTAATGATGGGGCACCCTGGGGGGTGGATTAGGTTTTTGTGCAACTTGGGTAGAAAATAAAAAATAGCTGTTTTAGAATTGTTCTGGTATAGAAAATCGAATTCCTGTTCAGATATAATCTCTCTATCAAGGGCTTGAGTAAGAACCTCATGTAATTCTTCACAAAATACTTTTTTTGGTGACCTATCGAGAATTTTGTAGGTATTAACATCAGATAATATATTGTTGGCCTCCTGTAAATAAAATTCTCTGTCCATTATTACCATTCCCCCGCCCTTGTCGGCCTCTTTGATCACTATGTCTTCTCTTTTATTCAGATTTTTTAAGGTTTCAGATTCAGATTTAGTTAAATTATGAAACTTAGGTTGTTGTTTTATATTTTCTATATCCTTAAGGATTAATTTACCAAAAACATCTATGCTAGATCCCTTACAATGACTAGGATAAAAGTTAGATGGATTTTTAAATTTGGATCTGGGTTCTGGTGGAATATAGCTAATAGTATCTTTTTTGGCAAAAAAGCGTTTAATGGTAAGATTTCTAATAAATTTTTGTGCATCCACAAATAGCTGAAATGTATTGACTCCTTGTGTTGGTATGAACTTTAGACCTTTCATTAATACCTTCTGCTCCTGTTCTGTAATTACTTTAGTGGATATATTATATATACCTATTCCATCTGTCTCCTCCTTCTGTGTCTTTCTTCTACCTCCTCTCCCTCCCCTGTATGATTGGGTGTTCTCTCTCTTTTCCTTTGGTTTGATCTTTCTGATTGATTTACATCTGTGTGTCTGTCCTCAATGGGGAGTATCTGTTTGGATGAGTCCAATTCTGATGAATGTGAGTGTGTGAGGACCCTCTTTTGTTCCTGTCTCGATTGTAATGGTTTGGAAAAGGGTGAGTGTGTTCTGGTTCATTCCTATTTTCCCTATAATCTGAGTTAAATCTGTTTTGTTGGTTGTAATTATTTTCATTGTAATAATTCCTAGAATTATTCCTTCCATGATGGATGGAATGGTTATATTCGGTGTGCGCATTATAAGGGTGATCTTCCCTATGTCTAGAATGATATTGATCTGTGTTGGAATTATATTGTCTACTACCTTGGTGTGTATCTCTATCTGATCTGGAATGGGAATGAGTTCTGTTTTTCTCCCAAGGTTTTATATTAGAGGGAAGTCTACCTCTATTGTAAGGTTGGTGTTGATTAGTTGATGAACCATTAGTATAATTCTGTGTTTTAAAATTATCCGATTGAACTTGTACATATTGTGTACCATTGGCAAAATCATCTTTATTATATTTAGACTCCCCAATCTGTTCATCTAATTCCTTAGATTTTCTTTTAATTTCTTCAAATCTGTCATTACAAACTTTGTTAGATAAAAATGGATCTAGTTCAATTTCTAAAGCCACAATCTCTTTCTCAATATGTTTTAAATTTATTTCTTGATATTCATAAAGAAGGCTCACTAATTCAGTTCATCATTTATGCAAAGCTGCATTCCATTTTTCCATAAAAAATGTATCACTTGTTCCAAAAGCTGGAACTTTATAGACCCTAAGACCCCTAGGTACAATACCTTCATTTAAATATCTGCTAAGAAAAGTGGTTTCCCACCATTTCTTTGTTTCTTTACAGTACAATTTTTGAAACTTATTGATAATAGTTTCCCAATTAGGAGCCTCTTGGTGGTTATCTTTAAAATTACTATTATATCTATTTTGTCGTGCTGCCCTCCAATCATTAAGAGTGTTCTTAGACATAGGAGATAAAATAATACAAAAAGGAAAACCCACAACAGTTAACGTCACTGCCAGTATATATTGGGCTTTTGCAAATCAGGCACTTTATTTGATATGGTCCTACAATAATCATAATTCAGATGTAGAATATCTCTACATGAGATGTAATAATATCGTGACAGTTTAATAGAATATTGAACCCCCTTTTTTGTAATATGAATGTGTCGTACGGATTCCCTTTTTGAAACTTGAATGTAGCTTGTCACAAATGTTTCAGATTCATTCTGAAGAGAAAATAATTTGTCACTTGTTTCCTGCTTTTGTTTCAGAATTATTTATCTTGTTTAATTGGCTGAAAAGTATGTCTGATGTCATTCAGGACACTCCCTCTATTAGTACACAGAACTTTGACTCTTCCGGATTGATGCTTTCATCCTTGGATTACAGCCGTCCTCTGATTGGACAAGAGAAGCACATGACCACAGATTGGACCTGAAAAGGAACTGTTACACAACGGACTACTTGATTGATGACTTTATACTACTGTCTGTTCATTGGTCTAAATATACAAGAAGTGTTTTGATTGGTTAAATAACGTATCAATACTAAACTAAGCCTCTATTTTTAAACTTTGATGGTTTTTTAATGATTTTCTTTAAAATATATTTTTCTTCATTTTTATTCTCAGGAATAGTTTACTATTGATGCATATATATAGTATTAAACATTTTATGAAGTTTTTGTGAGTCCAATTTCCTGTGCTCAACAGGAAATTGGAACTAATTGTTCACCTGTATATAAACCAGCCCTGTAGCCACACTCAATACTTGGTTTTAGTTACCTGTTTTACTTGTTTTAATGTATGCTCTTGATAAAGATGTGTAATACGTTGAAACGCGTTGAGCAAATAAAACCTTTTATCCTTTGTTGAAAGATTGTCAAGATCTTGTTTTGCTGTGCTGAGCTGGAATCTCCTTATTTATGGAGTAAGTTACTACATTTTTTTCAATTATACACTGGATACTTTTGTCGTTAATATTCTAATTCGATTTTAATTTTTAAATAGTATTTCTAAGCTACAATTTTCTTTAGTAATGTAATATTCAAATTCGAATTAGTTTTTATAATTCAGTTATCTTATAAATATTAGAATTATTTAATATTCTAATTTTAATATTCAAATCAACTTCTTCCCTCCCATATGTAAATGTTATAGCTGTAGTTGTTAAAATTTCATTTGACAGGTTTAGTTTTGGAGAAAAGGGTTTTGTGGTCGTGTTGGAATATTTTGATACTGATTTTTTTCTATATACTACTATTATCTATCTATTTGCTCCTGTGGCATCTTTTATTTTTTATTTTTGTGTTGACACAACTGTGGAGGGTGGACTGCACACCATGAGAAGACGCATTTTTTATCTTCATCTTCAATCAATTTCATATATTTTGGACTGATAATATGCGGTCTATTATTTTTTTATAGGCAAAAATTCAGGTGATGATAGTGATAGGTGGCTACCTGCTTTTACTTTGTACATTAATTTAGTTGTTTTTTTTCTAAGAATTCAATTTGAAAAATTATTCATCTTTATATTCATTGTAATTTTTTAAGTCTATTCTACATTAATGTTTCTTAACCAAAAGTGGCCCTAACAGGCCATATTTTCATGATGTCTTAACTAGAGCACTGTTAAAATAATCAGTACCTATGGTGAGAGCCAGGTTAGTTACCATGGTTACTGATTATTTTACCTGTGCTCCAGTTCTGAAAATATTGCCTACTAGCCTAGGTTTACGGTGGTTGAGAAGTACTGATGTTCATCATAGAGATGTTGTACTTGTAATGTAGTGTGGGTTGGGTTTTACTGTGCTAGTCCTGCTTTGTATCTGGGTACTATTAAATGGGCATTGGCAGCAAGTGATGCTGACTGACTAGGGTCTAATTTATATTTGTAGACTAGATTTTCTTTTAGATTTGTGAAGTATGATATGTTAAAAAAAGATACATTTTGATACATTTGGAATATTCAATTTCAATTGAATGTTTTCAAATATTATATTCGATTTTCAGAGTCGTATTCGAAATAATGCAATCCATTTTGATTTCGAATGTTCATAAAAAATTGAATATATACATTCAAATTTTGAATGTGTATATTCAATCTTTTATGTACATTCAAAATCGAAAGTGACATTTGAAGTCGAATATACACATTCGAAATAGAAAGTGACATTCGAAAACTGTAAATAACATTTGAAAATAGAATTTTTAAGAATATACATTCTTACCAACATTCAAATTTGTAAATCCAATTTCAGTAATAACATTTGTTCTAACATTCGAATTAGAAAATTTACACATTTTCCCATCCCTTGTCATCAGTAGTACACATTTATAAAAAGAAAGAGACATCAGGGAGGTGCCAGTTAGCACTTTACAGAGAGAATGACTGTGCTCTATAAAGTGAAGAGAAAGAAAGCCTCAATGCTATCTCATAAGTAGTCCGGCCGGCTGCTATCTAGATAGATACAGTGAGTCACAATCACATACATCACAATTGTGAAACTAACAAAAAGTTGAGCCACATACTTTACCCACTTACCCTCCAGGGCAGGTCCTCAGCCTCACTCGAGTCACACAGTCGACAGTGCATGCCACTCACTGCACAGTGCAACCAGTCTCCTAGTCCTGTCCTCCTATCTTGCTGCTGCCTCTTTCTCACACCCACTTCTAATCTGTCTCCGACTCTCTAGCGTCACACAGTCACACACGTGTCTCTCTCTTCCTTCCAGTCAATGTGACTCGGACATCACTCATTTTTTCAGAGTGCATGCACTCCGCTGATTGGCTCTATAGCAAGGGGCGGCTGCAGAGCCGGGTGCCTCTATTGGGAGGGTATGAGCCGCGAAGAAGCATCACTAGGTGGTGCTGGTTTCCGCAGCTCATTAAAATCAGCCTGCATATCCATGTAGAGGGCAGCTGGAGAGCCGGTCGCCTCTAGGAGCATAATGAGCCGTTAAGAAGCACCACTGGGTGGCGCTGGTTTTTGCGGCTCACTAAAAAAAAATCAGATCGAGATCATTCAGACAGACGGCGGGGGGGGGGGGACATGGATGTGTGGTACAAATTTATGCCTGATCATGATGCATTGTTTAAAATGAGACCACTTTTTTTTTCTTCCTCCTTAAAACGTTTTTCTTCTCTCATTAGTATCCCCTGCCTCCTATGATGGCACGTCACTGGTTGGAGATTAGTCCTGTAGACATTAATTTTGGACAATCAAATGTTGATAAGAAAGAAAATCCATTAAAATTCGGTAATCTAATGTTATTTCTGGTTTTCGAAAGTTACTTTAGTTTTCAAATGTTCATAATTAGATTGAATATTCACATTAGAAATTTCAAATGTAACATACGATTTAACAAATACTATTCAGAAGTGCAATAGCTCATGTGGTAGGAAATTTAGTGAAATTATACATAATAGTAACTAGAAATCACAGGGCCCAGGTGCAAGAATCTAAGAAGGGCCCCCTCACCCCCCCCCATGTGAATTTAGTACATATCTTTTTTTTTTTTTAAGTAAGATTAGAGGTGCTTTGTATACATAGTACCCTCAGAAAGATAGTACAGTACCGAAAGGTGATAGTTGTTTTAAATAAATATAGACTTTTATTTGCAACAGCAAAAAATGACATAGGCAGAGAAGATTGTGACTTCCAAGAGGGAAAACAATAATGATTTTTGATAGTTTTATTTTTAAAAAAATATTATAACGTTTAGATTTCAAAATAAGTTTGGATTAAGGGATGTAATAGCCAGAAGAAATGTAAAAATATATCGGCTAGATGTTTTGCGTTAAGCTGAAAAAGTAGCGTTAACAGGTCCTAATGCTGCTTTTTCCCTACCGCTGGTATTACGAGTCTTGCAGGTTTAGGGGCATCGCACACTTCTTTGGCCTTACCGCAAACCAACTTACGTAAAGTTCATAAAGTGTTTTTTTTATGCGACTTCCATAGCAGTGGTATTACGAGTTTGTCCTGAGAGGCCAAAATTTGAGCGGTACACCCTCTACCTCCAAGATTCCTAACACATTCTAAAGTCAGTAGTTATGAGTTTTACACTACAACACTGTAGCATAAAACTCATAACTAAAGTGCTAAAAAGTACACTAATACCCATAAACTACATATTAACCCCTAAACTGAGGCCCTCCCGCATCGCAAACACTATAATACATTTTGAACCCCTAATCTGCCGCTCCGGACATCGCCGCCACTGGAATAAAAATATTATCCCCTAAACTGCAGCACTCGCAAAGACTAGTTAAATATTATTAACCCCTAATCTGCCGCCACTAACATCGCCACCACCTACATTGTACTTATTAAACTCTAATCTGCTGCTCCGGACATCGCCGCCACCTACATTATATTTATTAACCCCTAATCTGCTGCCCCCAACATCGCCGCCACCTCCATTTTATTTATTAACCCCTAATCTGCCGCCCCAATGTCGCTGCAACCTACCTACACTTATTTACCCCTAATCTGCCGCCCCCAACGTTGCAGCCACTGTTCTAAATGTATTAACCTCTAAACCTGTCTAACCCTAACACCTCCTAACTTAAATATAATTTAAATAAATCTAAATAAAACCTACAATTATTATCTAAATTATTTCCCTGAAAAGGGCATTTAGCTCTATTGCAGGCCCAAAGCTCTAACCTAAAAAATAAACCCACCCAATACAACCTTAAAAAACTCCTAACACTAACCCTTGAAGATTCACTTACCGGGAGAAGTCTTCATCCAAGCGGCAAGATGTCCTCAATGAAGCCAGCAGAAGTGGTCCTCTAGATGGGCAGAAGTCTTCATCCAGACGGCATCTTCTATCTTCATCCTTCCGGCACGGAGAGGGTCCATCTTCAAGACATCCGACGCGGAGCATCCTCTTCATCCGACGGACTAACGAAGAATGAAGGTACCTTTAAATGACGTCATCCAAGATGGCGTCCCTTAGATTCCAATTGGATGATAGAATTCTATCAGCTAACCGGAATTAAGGTAGAAAAAATGCAATCAGCCAAAAGGATTAAACTTTAATCCTATTGGCTGATTGGATCAGCCAATAGGATTGAGCTTGCATTCTATTGGCTGTTCCAATCAGCGAATGGAATGCAAGCTCAATCCTAATGGCTGATTGGATCAGCCAATAGGATTGAAGTTCGGGGGCTGCAGATTAGGGGTTAATAAGTGTAAGATTAGGGGTGTTTAGACTCAGGGTTCATGTTAGGGTGTTAGGTGTAAACATAACTTTTATTTCCCCATAGTAATCAATGGGGCTGCGTTACTGAGTTTTACGCTGCTTTATTGCAGGTGTTAGACTTTTTCTCAGATGGCTCTCCCCATTGATGTCTATGGGGAAATCGTGCACGAGCACGTACGACCAGCTCACCGCTGACTTAAGCAGCGCTGGTATTGAAGTGCGGTATGGAGCACAAGTTTGCTCTACGCTCACTTCTTGCCTTTTAACGCCGGGTTTGTAAAAACCTGTAATACCAGTGCTGTAGGTAAGTGAGCAGTGAGAAAAAAACTGCACGGTAGCACCGCATAGCTCATAACGCAAAACTCGTAATCTGGCCATATGTATGTGTAAACAAATATTTTATGATATATATAGATAGATATACAGTTAGTGATGTCGCAAACCTAAAATTTTCGGTTCGCGAACCGCGGACTCGAACTTCCGGTATTGTTCGCGAACGCGCGAACCGCATGAACCGCCATTGAATTCAATAGGCAGGCGAACTTTAAAACCTACAAGGACTCTTTCTGGCCACAATAGTGATGGAAAAGTTGTTTCAAGGGTACTAACACCTGGACTGTTGCATGCTGGAGGGGCATCCCTGGCAAAACTCCCATGGAAAATTATATAGTTGATGCAGAGTCTGCTTTTAAGCCATAATGGGTCTAAATCAACTAACATTCCCAAAGTGGCTGTCTCAAAACATCCCGGACAGAAGATAGATTGATAGTGATAGTTAGGATAGATAGATATACATAGATTGATAGTTAGATAGAATCGATAGAAGAGAAATAGATAGATTTGTTAGATATATAATTACCCTAATAAATTTTAATAATCAAACATGCGTTCTTGGACCCAACTAGCTTGTGTCAATTAGTACTTTTCTCTATATGGCCTGCCAGATTACCCTGAAAAATTATAATAATAAGACATGTGGTCTGCTACCTATTTTAACGAGGTTGTGTTTTAAGTACTACCATTCTTAGCACTTTAATCTCTGTAACTCCCCCTATTTGGTGAGGTCTATACGGCCTGGATGATTACCCATACAAAATATAATAATAAGACATCTGCTCTTGGTCTGCGACCCATGGTAACTATGTTGTGTTAATTAGTAATGTCCTTCGCATTTTAATAGCTGTTACTCATACTCACCCTATTGGTGGAGGTCTATATGGCCTGCATGATTACCCTTACAAAATATAACAACCAAACATATGCTCTGGGACGCATGGTAAGTAGGTTGTGTTAAGTAGTACTGTTCTTTGCATTTTCATACCTGTTACAACACCAAATGGTGGCAGGTCTATCTGGCCTTCATGATTAGCTGCTCCCAAACCCCAAAAAAAGCCAAGTGGTCTTAGACTAACACCCATGGCTAACTCTGTTGTTTCAATTAGTACTATTCTTAGCACTTTCATCCCTGTTACGGGCGGTCTACATGGCCATCATGATTAGCCGAACAAAATACTACAATCCAACCTTTGCTCAGTCTTCATAGGCCCTTCATTGTCTGTATTTTGATAGTACAGTTCTTATTATTTTTATAGCTGATACAACACCGAATGTTGTCAGCTCTATATGGCCTGCATGATTAGCTGCACCCAATACAAAAATAAATCCAAGCGGTCTTGGATTAACACCCATGGCTAACTCTGTTGTTTCAAGTAGTACTATTCTTAGCACTTTCATCTCATCATCCCTGTTACTTCCAGGACTCTCGGTGGTGGTGGTCTACATGGCCATCATGATTAGCCTAACCAAATACTACAATCCAACCTTGGCTCAGTCTTCCTAAGGCCCTTCATTGGCTGTATTTTGGTAGTACTGTTCTTATTAGTTTAATAGCTGATACGACACCGAATGTTGTCAGCTCTATATGGCCTGCATGAATAGCCGCACCCAAAGTAAAAAAAAAGCCAAGCAGTTTTGCACTAACACCCATGGCTAACTCTGTTGTTTCAAGTTCTAATATTCTTAGCTCTTTCATCTCATCATCCCTGTTACTTCCAGGACTCTTGGTGGTGGTGGTCTACATGGCCATCATGATTAGCCTAACCAAATACTACAATCCAACCTTGGCCCAGCCTTCCTAAGGCCCTTCATTGGCTGTATTTTGGTAGTACTGTTCTTATTAGTTTAATAGCTGATACGACACCGAATGTTTTCAGCTCTATATGGCCTGCATGAATAGCCGCACCCAAAGCCAAAAAAAAGCCAAGCGATTTTGCACTAACACCCATGGCTAACTCTGTTGTTTCAAGTTCTACTATTCTTAGCTCTTTCATCTCATCATCCCTTGGCCCAGTCTTCCTAAGGCCCTTCATTGGCTGTATTTTGGTAGTACTGTTCTTATTAGTTTAATAGCTGATACGACACCGAATGTTGTCAGCTCTATATGGCCTGCATGAATAGCCGCACCCAAAGCCAAAAAAAAGCCAAGCAGTTTTGCACTAACACCCATGGCTAACTCTGTTGTTTCAAGTTCTACTATTCTTAGCTCTTTCATCTCATCATCCCTGTTACTTCCAGGACTCTCGGTGGTGGTGGTCTACATGGCCATCATGATTAGCCTAACCAAATACTACAATCCAACCTTGGCCCAGTCTTCCTAAGGCCCTTCATTGGCTGTATTTTGGTAGTAATGTTCTTATTAGTTTAATAGCTGATACGACACCGAATGTTGTCAGCTCTATATGGCCTGCATGAATAGCCGCACCCAAAGCCAAAAAAAAACAAGCGGTTTTGCACTAACACCCATGGCTAACTCTGTTGTTTCAAGTTCTACTATTCTTAGCTCTTTCATCTCATCATCCCTGTTACTTCCAGGACTCTCGGTGGTGGTGGTCTACATGGCCATCATGATTAGCCTAACCAAATACTACAATCCAACCTTGGCTCAGTCTTCCTAAGGCCCTTCATTGGATTTTTTTTAATTTTAATTAGTAACTATACTGTGACAAAAAATTTGGATTGGTGTAAATAGTTGACAAGACGGCCTGGCACAAAAGGATGGCAGGCAGGAGGGAGATGCAATTCAAGGACACTAGGAGACTGATCACTGACAGTCTAAACAGTGATGATTGACAATTTTTGCAATACTGTTAACAGAAATATGATTGCTGACAACAATTGGCTAGGTGGGCCTGGCTCACAGCAGGCTGCAAGGCAGGAGGAAAGTGCTATTCAATGGCACCAGCAAACTGAGGATTCAAATCACAGCAACTATTACCACAAATTTTAATTTTTAATTATTAGAATACTGTCACAACAAATATGATTGGTGTAAATATTTTTTAAGTAGGCCTGGCACACAGGCTTGGAAGGCTGTAGAAAAGTGCAATTCAAAGGCACGGGCAAACTGAGGGTTAAGATCATCAACAATAAAGATTTTTTTAATTTTAATTAGTAACTATACTGTGACAAAAAATTAGGATTGGTGTAAATAGTTGGCAAGACGGCCTGGCACAAAAGGATGGCAGGCAGGAGGGAGATGCAATTCAAGGAATCTAGGAGACTGATTACTGACAGTCTAAACAGTGATGATTGACAATTTTTGAAATACTGTTAACAGAAATATGATTGCTGACAACAATTGGCTAGGTGGGCCTGGCTCACAGCAGGCTGCAAGGCAGGAGGAAAGTGCTATTCAATGGCACCAGCAAACTGACTATTCAAATCACAGCAACTATTACCAAAAATTTTAATTTTTAATTATTAGAATACTGTCACAACAAATATGATTGGTATAAATATTTTTTAAGTAGGCCTGGCACACAGGCTTGGAAGGCTGTAGAAAAGTGCAATTCAAAGGCACGAGCAAACTGAGGGTTAAGATCATCAACAATAGGATTTTTTTAATTTTAATTAGTAACTATACTGTGACAAAAAATTAGGATTGGTGTAAATAGTTGGCAAGACGGCCTGGCACAAAAGGATGGCAGGCAGGAGGGAGATGCAATTCAAGGACACTAGGAGACTGATTACTGACAGTCTAAACAGTGATGATTGACAATTTTTGCAATACTGTTAACAGAAATATGATTGCTGACAACAATTGGCTAGGTGGGCCTGGCTCACAGCAGGCTGCAAGGCAGGAGGAAAGTGCTATTCAATGGCACCAGCAAACTGAGGATTCAAATCACAGCAACTATTACCAAAAATTTTAATTTTTAATTATTAGAATACTGTCACAACAAATATGATTGGTGTAAATATTTTTTAAGTAGGCCTGGCACACAGGTTTGGAAGGCTGTAGAAAAGTGCAATTCAAAGGCACGAGCAAACTGAGGATTAAGATCAACACTAAAAAATTTTTTTATTTAAATTAATAACTATACTGTCTGACTGTGACAACAATTATGATTGGTGTTAATAGTTGGCTAGACAGCCTGGCACAAAAGGCTGGCAGTGGCAGGCAGGAGGTAAATGAAATTCAATGGCACTAGGAGACTGAATATTTGCAGTCCAAAAAATTATGTTTTTTTTTTATTTTTATTACTGTTACAAGAATTGTGATTGGTGCCACTAATTGGCTACTTGGGCCTGGCAGACAGGCTGGCAGATATGAGTCGTGGATGGTAGGTAGGGCAGCAATTTAACACAGTATGCTGTGTAAGTAACAAAAACACAGGACTGATTTATTGAATATTTTAAAATTTTAGATTTTAATATTAAAAATATGTTAAGAAGTGCAATGCACATATGACTCTATGAGTGGTCGCACTGGCTGGCTGCTACGTAGGGCAGCAATTATAACAACAGTATGCTGTGTAAGTCAGATATACAGTTAGACACAGGCCTGATAGAAAATACAATTAGATTACACTAGCATAATGATTTAAAGACTTTTTTTTGGAAATTTTAAGAAAAAGGTTAAGCACATACATATGAGTCGTGGCTGATAGCCTTGGAAGGGCAGCTATTAAAAACAGTAGGCTCTGTATGTTGGATACACACACGCCTGATAGAAAATACTATTAGATTACACTAGAAAAATGATTGAAATTATTTTTTGGGGGGGGAATTAAAAAAAGGTTAAACACATATGAGTCGTGGCTCATAGACTAGGGAGGGCAGCAAGTAAACACAGTAGGCTCTCTATGTCAGCAAAACACACAGGCCGGATAGAAAATTATATTAGATTACACTAGCAAACAAATTTAAACTTTTTTTTTTATATTAAAATTAAGGTGAAGAAGAATAGATATGAGTGCTGGGTGGCTGCCTGGCACAGACCAATTAACCAAAAGACTGAAAAAAAAGAGGTATATTAATGCTGAGTGAGCCTGACAGACACAGGCATGATAGTAAATGTAATTAGATTACACTAGAAAAATATTTTTTTGTGTTTTTTTTTAAATTAAAAATAATGTTATAAATGGATATTAACACTGGTGGCTGCTGGCTGGCACAGAGCAATGAACCAGAGTATATGCTGTGTGACACTGGCCTGATAGAAAATGAAAAAAAATTACACTAGAAAAATAATTATATTTTTGGGTTAGTTAAATTTAAACTAATGTTGTTAGGGAGATATCAGTGGTGGCAGTAGTCACAGCATATGCTGTGAGCCTTAAACACACAGCTGAAAGCCAGGCAAATGCTAATAAAAAAAAAAAGAAAAAAAAAAAAAAAAAAAAGGCACGAAATATAGCCCTAAAAAAGGCTTTTTGGGGTGCTGTGCTTGCAGCAGAGATGAGTGGAGTCCTTCTGGACTGTAAATACACTAGCCTAGCTATGTTTTTCCTATTAATGTCAGGAGCAAAAACTCAACACGTCCTCTCATTAAGAAAGCAAGGTCGTTATGAGTCTAAAATGGCAGATTCCGATTAGCTGGGAGTGTCTGTGAGGGAGTGTCTGATGTTGATTGGCTCTAATGTGTCAGGCGGCTGTGACATAAAGGGTCAAAGTTTCCACAATGATGACACATAGGGGCGGATCGAACATCGCCATGTGTTCGCCCACAAACGCGAACGCGAACAACCTATGTTCGCTGTGAACCGTTCGCGGGCGAACAGTTTGGGACATCACTATATACAGTATATATATATGTGTGTGTATATATATAATATTTACAACTGCTGGCACATTTCAGGATGTTATAATGACAATTTCCAGCCCCCTCTATTGCAAATGTGGATTCTAATCAAAATGGAACCACTGGTACAAATGCCCATAACTGAAAATTATTTAGCTAAAACTGCACATTATGAAACTCTGCAATTAGCAGTGTAAAATGAAAGGAAATATTCTTGTTACTATCTTCTCTTACAACTTAGCTGGCAAAAGCCTAGAGAGTCTGAGTCACAAGAAAATAGAATATCACAAAATGCTTGACTGTTGTAAAACATGATCTATATGCAGATTGGAATACGTGTAGAAAACTTGCATAGAGCTTCAAGTCACACTTTGACATTATGTGGTGCACTATTTGCCATCTTTGATTAACTGATGAAGAATTAGCATTAAAGGGACATTAAACACTAAATAAATGCTTGATAAAATGAAGCATTCGATGGAAAGAGTAGTCTAATAATAATACGTAGATGTGTTTTTTAAAGTTTCACTAGCTGTTTAAATATTGACAAAATAGGTGTAAAGTTTTAGTGTCTATTAAACAATGGGAGCTGCCATGTTGTAACTTAGGTTACCTTCTCTCAGTTATAAATAGGTCACTAGAGTGTGCAGCCAATGACTGTGTGGAATATAAGTGTTCTGCACTTCCATTTTTAACAGGAACTGAAAAGCTCACAATTTCAAAATGGAATTAGAGGAAAAGGAACAAAATAAATATTGATTGTATACTGGAGAGTTTTATTTATATATACACTATTTATCATGTTGTATTACCATCTCAAAGTGTTTACTGTCCCTTTAAAACTAGCAAGAGCAACATATATAATCAAAAAGTGATGAAAAGGGTTAATCCTATTTTTATTTCTGAAAGTATACAAATACATAATTCATGGAATGCATTTTTGTTTGTCTTTTATTATTATATTTTAATCCTAGTGTCAAACGTCTTACAAGTTAAAAAATAACAGTAACATCAAACATGGAAATGAAGTTCAATAATAGGTTAAAATGTTTGAAGTTAGTAAGTATCCATTAACCTTTACTTACTGTGTTTGACTTTGTAAAGAGATAGCAGCAGCTATTTTATCATCTTTCTCTAAATAATATTTTTTAAGGATTGTGTAATTAAAACAATACTGTATTTGAATTAGGGATGGGCGAATGTTTCTAAAAATTCGAAATTTAAAACAAATTTTGATACATTCGTTCGTTCAAATCGAATTTCGAATGTTTATATAACATTCTATTTTCAAATTTTCGTTTTCGAATTTTTCAATAAAATTCGAAAATATTCGTTCGAATAATAGAATGTTTAGCTATGTAATTCATTCAATTTCAAAATGTAATATTCAAATTTGAATGTCACATTCAAATTTGAAGTAGTATTTCTAGTCTAATACTGTGTTTTAAATGTAATATTCGAATTTGAATGCTACATTCGAATTCGAATGTCACATTCGAATTTGAAGTAGTATTTCTAGTCTAATACTGTGTTTTAAATGTAATATTCTAATTCGAATGTGACATTCGAATTCGAATGTCACATTCGAATTCAAAATAATATTTCTAGTTTGCAACTGTGCTTAATAAATGTAATATTTAAATTCGAATGTGAAATTCGATTAGAATGTGACATTCGAATTCGAAATAGTATTTCTAGTCTAATA